>NC_036860.1:61742106-61745187 GCF_002910315.2 Salvelinus sp. IW2-2015
ATTGCAGTTAGTTTTTACCATCATCATTTACACATTGCCTGCATCCGTAAGGGTCAGCGTCAAACGACCTCCACTCATCACTGTCAAACGCTCCCTGAAACACTTCAGCGAGCAGGCCTTTCTTAATCGACCTGGCCCGGGTATCCTGGAAAGATATTGACCTCATCCCGTCAGTAGAGGATGCCTGGTTATTTTTTTTAAATGCCTTCTCACCATCTTAAATAAGCATGCCCCATTCAAAAAGTTTAGAACAGGAACAGATATATCCCTTGGTTCTCTCCAGACCTGACTGCCCTTAAACAACACAAAAACATCCTATGGCGTTCTGCATTAGCATCGAACAGCCCCCGGGCCAAGGCTTTCGACTCTGTCAATCACCACATCCTCATCGGCAGACTCGATAGCCTTGGTTTCTCAAATGATTGCCTCGCCTGGTTCACCAACTTCTTCTCTGATAGAGTTCAGTGTGTCAAATCGGAGGGCCTGTTGTCCGGGCCTCTGGCAGTCTCTATGGGGGTGCCACAGGTTCAATTCTCGGGCCGACTCTCTTTTTTATACATCAATAGATGTCGCTCTTGCTGCTGGTGAGTCTCTGATCCACCTCACGCAGACGACACCATTCTGTATACTTCTGGCCCTTCTTTGGACACTGTGTTAACAAACCCCAGACAAGCTTCAATGCCATACAACTTCCTCTGTGGCCTCCAACTGCTCTTGAATACAAGTAAAACTAAATGCATGCTATTCAACCGATCGCTGCCTGCACCTGCCGCCGTCCAGCATCACTACTCTGGACGGTTCTGACTTAGAATATATGGACTACTACAAATACCTAGGTGTCTGGTTAGACTGTAAACTCTCCTTCCAGACTCACATCAAACATCTTCCAATCAAAGTAAATCTAGAATTGCTTCCTATTTCGCAACAAAGCATCCTTCACTCATCGCTGCCAAACATACCCTCGTAAACTGACCATCCTACCGATCCTCGACTTCGGCGAGTTCATTTCCAAAATAGCCTCCAGCTCAATACTACTCAATAAATTGGATGCAGTCTATCACAGTGCCATCCGTTTTGTCACCAAGCCCACATACTACCCACCACTGCGACCTGTACGCTCTCGTTGGCTGGCCCTCGCTCATACTCGTCGCCAAACCACTGGCTCCAGGTCATCTACAAGACCCTGCTATGTAAAAGCCCCCTTATTCAGCTCGCAGGTCACCATAGCAGCACCCACCTGTAGCACACGCTGCCAGCAGGTAATACATACCTCTCAGGCATTTGGCTCCTTCCATTCTCTGCGCAAACGGCCTACTCACTAATCCAGGATTCTCTAGGGTGGAGAGCCAACAGGACTGAAGAGGAAAGAGGCAGAAAAAAAAACGACAAGAGAGCGCCAGAAAGAAGAACAATCTCACAGAATTAAAACTGAAAACTGATTATCTCCCCTTCATCTGAGTTCGAGAGTGCGACCACCTGGTCAGAGTGCTAGGGCCTCAGCCAGGGATTGTAGCTGTTGCACCTCCACTGTACATAGCCCTATCTAGTAATTTACAGTCTGCCAAGAGCTAACCAACCTACCTCAATTATAACAACTACTTATTTATTTATCTTTGGAGCTAATTTGCACCGCACCATTCAATTTACTGAATTAGTCTTAAGCATGTCAAATAAATCTAGAATTGGCTTCCTATTTCGCAACAAAGCATCCTTCATTCATGCTGCTGACAAACATACCCTTGTAAAACTGACCATCCTACCGATCCTCGACTTCGGCGATGTCATTTACAAAATAGCCTCCAATACTCTACTCAATAAATTGGATGCAGTCTATCACAGTGCCATCCGTTTTGTCACCAAAGCCCCACATACTACCCACCACTGCGACCTGTACGCTCTCGTTGGCTGGCCCTCGCTTCATACTCGTCGCCAAACCCACTGGCTCCAGGTCATCTACAAGACCCTGCTATATAAAGTCCCCCTTATCTCAGCTCGCAGGTCACCATAGCAGCACCCACCTGTAGCACGCGCTCCAGCAGGTATATCTCTCTGGTCATCTCTGGCCGCCTCTCCTTCCAGTTCTCTGCTGCCAATGACTGGAACGAATTACAAAAATCTCTAAAACTGGAAACACTTATCTCCCTCACTAGTTTTAAGCACCAGCTGTCAGAGCAGCTCACAGATTACTGCACCTGTACATAGCCCATCTATAATTTAGCCCAAACAACTCCCTCTTCCCCTACTGTATTTATTTATTTTGCTCATTTGCACCCGTTATTTCTACTTTGCACATTCTTCCACTGCAAATCTACCATTCCAGTGTTTTACTTGCTATATTGTATATACTTTGCCACCATGGCCTTTTTTTGCCTTTACCTCCCTTATCTCACCTCATTTGCTCACATTGTATATAGACTTATTTTTCTACTGTATTATTGACTGTATGTTTGTTTTACTCCATGTGTAACTCTGTGTTGTATGTGTCGATTTGCTTTATCTTGACCATGTCGCAATTGTAAATGAGAACTTGTTCTCAACTTGCCTACCTGGTTAAATAAAGGTGAAATAAAAAATCAACTGCCTTGGGTTATTTAAAATGATTCTTCTTTCTGATCKATGTTTGAAAGTTCTGCACTATGGTCCTTCTCTAACAATGCCCTCCTACATGTTACACATTKCAGTTTGTGGATGCAACACAGTTGTGTAAAACACACTTTAGTACTACAGCTTTATTATCCTGTCTGAATGTCCCCGYAGGTAAAGACGTGATGATCTACTGTGCTGAGATGATCCCCAAACTGAAGACCCGGACTGGTGCGGTGGCAGACTCTGGCTCCCAGCAAGGGGAGGGCAGCAGGAAAWGCAAGAAAGAGGAAGTAGCCACACAAAGTCCCCCATGTTGCTGTGCGAAACCAACAAAGAAAGGAAGTATTTCACAAGGAACTTGTACAGTGGCAGAAAGAATGAAAGAAGACTCTTATGTGATGTCATTATCTTGTATAGGCCTACTTATGCCAGTCAGCACAGTAAGTTGTAAAAATACATATTTGGGGAAAAGTTTGCATTCGTTAAGTATTCAGA
>NC_036860.1:61750398-61755022 GCF_002910315.2 Salvelinus sp. IW2-2015
GTAGTCAACAGCCTAGTTTCAGAACATTTCGTATTATTCTGTACGTAAATCCGAGACACTCCATTTAGTATGATATGGTATGGTTGCATAAGACAGATGGTTACTTAAGGCAAAAGCAAAAGTAGGGTGGATGGGCGGGCGTATAACACGAACAGCTTTATCATCTTAGTTAATTAACAACTTTTCAACTACTGGCTACACTACATTTGTATTTATTATGTATCCCCATTTAGGCACCAGCCTAGTCTCAGAGCATTTCGTATTATTCTGTACGTAAATCCTTGGGTCCTGCAAAATTAAGGCAGTTTATAAAATGTTTAAAACATTACAATACATTCACGGATTTCACAACACACTGTGTGCCCTCATGCCCCTACTCCACCACTACCACATATCTACATAGTACTAAATCTATGTGTGTGTGTGTAGTACATGTTATCGTGTGTGTTTGGTAATGTCTGTGCCTATGTTTGTGTTGCTTCACAGTCCCTGCTTTTCTATAAGGTGTTTTTTTAAATCAAATTTTACTGCTTGCATCAGTTACTTGATGTGGAATAGAGTTCCATGTAGTATTGTGCGCCTCCCATAGTCTGTTCTGGACTTGGGGACTGTGAAGAGACCTCTTGTGGCATGTCTTGTGGGGTATGCATGGGTGTCCGAGCTGTGTGCCAGTAGTTTAGACAGACAGCTCGGTTCATTCAACATGTCAATACCTCCTCCACTTTGAGCCAGATGATATTGACATGCATATTATTAATATTAGCTCTGTGTACATCCAATGGCCAGCCGTGCTGCCTTGTTCTTAGCCAATTGCAATTTTCCTAAGTCCTTTTTTTGTGGCACCAGACTTCTCCCCATCTTAGCTACTACTGTATCAATATGTTTTGACCATGACAGTTTACAATCTAGGGTTACTCCAAGCAGTTTAGTCATCTCAACTTGCTCAATTGCCACATGATTTATTACAAGATTTAGTTGAGGTTTAGTGAATGTTTTGTCCCAAATACAATGCTTTTAGTTTTAGAAATACTTAGAGCTAACTTATTCCTTGCCACAAACTGTGAAACTAACTGCAGCTCTTTGTTAAGTGTTGCAGTCATTCAGTTGCTGTAGTAGCTGATGTGTATAGTGTTGAGTCATCTGCATACATACACTCCGGCTTTACTCAGTCAGTGGCGTGTCGTCAGTAAAAATAAAAAAAACAGCTAAACTGGGGAAATCCTGATTCTACCTGGATTATGTTTGAGAGGCTTCCATTAAAGAACCCTCTGTGTTCTGTTAGACAAGTATCTCTTTATCCCCATTATAGCAGGGGGTGTAAAGCCATAACACATACCTTTTCCAGCAGCAGACTATAATCGATAATGTCAAAAGCTGCACTGAAGTCGTAACAAGACAGCCCCCGCAATCATTTTATAATTTCTCTCAGCCAATCATCAGTCATTTGTGTAGGTGCTGTGCTTGTTGAGTGTCCTTCCCTATAAGCGTGCTGAAAGTCTGTTTACTGTGAAATAGCATTATATCTGGTCAAACACCAATTTTTTTCCAGAAGTTTACTAAGGGTTGGTAACAGGCTGATTGGTCGGCTAATTGAGCTAGTAAAGGGGGTTTTACTACTCTTGGGTAGCGGAATGACTTTAGCTTCCCTCCAGGCCTGAATTGAAGATGTGGCAAATAGGAGTGGCAATATCATCTGCTGTTATCCTCAGTAATTTTCCATCCAGATTGTCAGACCCCGGTGACTTGTCATTGTTGATAGACAGCAATTTTTTCACCTCTTCCACACTGACTTTACGGAATTCAAAAGTACAATTCTTGGTTTGGTCCGATATACTTGGATGTGTAGTGTCAGCGTTTGTTGCTGGCATGTCATCCCTAAGTTTGCTTATCTTGCCAATGAAAAAGTAATTAAAGTAGTTGGCGATATCAGTCGACTTTGATCAATGAGCCATCTGATTCAATGAATGATGGAGCCGAGTTGGCTTTTTTTCCCAAAATTTAATTTAAGGTGCCCCCAACATTTTTACTATCATTCTTTATATAATTGACCTTTTGTTTCATAGTATAGTTTATTTTAGTTTTGTCACATGATTTCTTAATTTGCGGTACGTTTGCCGATCAGTTGGGCTGCCAGATTTATTTGCCATAACTTTTACCTCATCCCTCTCAACCATACAATTGTTCAATTCCTCATCAATCCAAGGGGATTTACTAGTTTTTAGTCATTTTCTTAATGGGTGCATGCTTATTAGCAACTGGAATAAGCAATTTCATGTGTCAAGTGCAGCTTCTGGATGCTCCACATTCACACACCACAGACCAGCAACTATTCTTTACATCATTAACATATGAATCACTGCTACATGTCCAAAAGTAAGTGGACTCATGCTCGTCGAACATCTCATTCCAAAATCATGGGCATTAATTTGGAGTTGGTCCACCCTTTTGCTGCTATAACAGCCTCCGCTCTTCTGGGAAGGCTATTCACTAGATGTTGGAACGTTGCTGCAGGGACTTGCTTCCATTCAGCCATGAGCATTAGTGAGGTTGTGCACTGATGTTGGGGTGATTAGGCCTGGCTTGCAGTCAGCGTTCCAATTAGTCCCAAAGGTGTTCGATGTGGTTGAGGTCAGGGCTCTGTGCAGGCCAGTCAAGTTCTTCCACACCGATCTCAACAAACCATTTCTGTATGGACCTTGCTTTGTGCTCTGGGGAATGCTGTAACAGGAAAGGGCCTTGCCCAAACTGTTGCCATGAAGTTGGAAGCCCAGAATCATCTAGAATGGCATTGTATGCTGTAGCATTAAGATTTCCCTTCACTGGAACTAAGGGGCTAGCCTGAACCATGAAAAACAGCCCCCGACCGTTATTACTTCACCACCCAACTTTACAGTTGGCACTATGCATTGGGGCAGGGTAGCATTCTCCTGGCATCTGCCTAAGCCAAATTTGTCTGTCGGACTGCCATATGGTGAAGCGCGATTCATCACTCCAGAGAACGCATTTCCACTGCTCCACAGTTCAATGGTAGTGAGCTTTACACCACTTCATCCGACACCTGGCATTGCGCATGGTGATCTTTGGCTTTCATGAAGCTCCCGACGAACAGTTCTTATGCTGAATTTGCTTCCTGAAGCAGTTTGGAACTCTAGTGAGTGTTGTAACCAGGACAGATGATTTTTACGCGCTTAAGCACGTGCGGCGCTCCCATTCTGTGTGGGCTTGTGTGGCTGTACACGAGGGGGCTGAGCAGACACCCTTGTAGGGTCCCTATGTTAAGGATCGGGGAAGTGGAGGTGTTGTTTCCTACCTTCACCACCTGAGGGGGCGGCCTGTCAGGAAGTCCAGGACCCAGTTGCACAGGACGGGGTTCAGACCCATGGCCCCAAGCTTAATGATGAGTTTGGAGCGTACTATGGTGTTGAAGGCTGAGCTATAGTCAATGAATGCCATTATTACGTAGGTGTTCCTCTTGTCCAGATGGGATAGGGCAGTGTGGAGTGTAATGGCGACTGTATCTGTGGATCTATTGGGGCGGTAAGAAAATTGAAGTTGGTCTTCTAGGGTGTCAGGTAAGGTAGAGGTGATGTGATATGATCCTTAGCTAGCCTTTCAAAGCACTTCATGATGACAGATGTGAGTGCTATGGGGCGATAGTCATTTAGTTCAGTTACCTTTGCTTTCTTGCGTACAGGAACAATGGTGGACATCTTGAAGTAAGTGGGGACAACAGACTGGGATAGGGAGAGATTGAATATGTCTGTAAACACTCTAGCCAGCTGGTCTGTGCATGCTCTGAGGATACTGCTAGGGATGCCGTCTAGGCCGGTAGCCTTGCGAGGTGNATATAGATTAGGAATAACAAAGTTCCAATTATCAAACCCTGTGGCACTCCACAGGATATCTTGGCCCTGGTAGATGCACAGCCGTTTGCATAAACAAATTGCTCTCTATCATAAACATGAKTATATAACCAATTATATGTGTAATCATGAACCTTAATGCAATTTAGAAAGTAATATTTAATGATCAACCGTGTCAAATGCTTTGGATGTACTGTAGCTCTGTAAGTCTACGCCTAGCCATCGTTTCAGCTTTCATTTGATGACAGCAGAGTTTATTCCAATAATGTGCAAGAGATGTATCTGGTTAGAAGTGGGGGAAATTGCTTTAGTAAGGATTTGCCTACTGTATATTTCGGATGTTGTTAGATAGATGGTATCAACAGCTGCTGATGTAGTTTCCTGTGGGTTTGCCTCAGTTCTCGCTTGTGGTTAAAATCGAAACCATTTAGAAAGGAAAGCTCAAAGATGGGGTAAGTTTGATTCGTATTTTCAGTAGAATTGTAGGTGAACTTTTGTGTAGCACCTGTTTGTTTTTTTAAACTTGTGGATGGAAGATACTGTGATAGACAATAGTTTAGCAGTAAATTGTAAAGGCCTTTTCCAGCAGTTTTGTGGTGTTGTGAGGAGGAATTTACCCTTCAGTTCCTAATTATGCAAACTAACAAACAACGTTCTGACTGTATTGTAGTCAKCAGCCTAGTTTCAGAACATTTCGTATTATTCTGTACGTAAATCCGAGACACTCCATTTAGTATGATATGGTATGGTTGCATAAGACA
>NC_036860.1:61761312-61809015 GCF_002910315.2 Salvelinus sp. IW2-2015
TGGTTAATTAAGGCAAAATCAAAAGTATAACACGAACAGCTTTATCATTTTAGTTAATTAGCAACTTTTCAACTACTGGCTACACTACATTTGTATTTATTATGTATCCCCATTTAGGCACCAGCCAGTCTCAGAGCATTTCGTATTATTCTGTATGTAAATCCCTGGGTCCCGCAAAATTAAGGAGTTACAAAATGTTAGGGTGTAAGGTAGAGGTGATATGATCCTTAGCTAGCCTTTCAAAGCACTTCATGATGACAGATGTGAGTGCTATGGGGAGATAGTCATTTAGTTCAGTTACCTTTTGCTTTCTTGCGTACAGGAACAATGGTGGACATCTTTAAGTAATTGAATATGTCTGTAAACACTCTAGCCAGCTGGTCTGTGCATGCTCTGAGGATACTGCTAGGGATGCCGTCTAGGCCGGTAGCCTTGCGAGGTGTTAACACGCTTAAATGTCTTACTCACGTCGGCCACAGAGAACGAGAGCCCTATGTCCTTGGGAGAGGGCCACGTCGGTGGCACTGTTTTTATCCTCAAAGCAGGCTAAAAATGTGTTAAGTTAAAACTGTTTTAGCTAATCCTTCCCTTTATTCTAACATTAAACCTTTAACCTAAGTCCTAAACTTAACCTTAACCCTAACCCCTAGCTAACGTTAGCGAGCTAGCTAAAATTAGCCACCTAGCTAGAATTCGTAACATATCATACTATTGCAAATTTGTAACATTGTACATTTAGCAAATTCATAACATGTTTTACAAATTCGTAACATATAATGCAAATTGTAGTTGGAACATAAAATGGATGATGGACATCCATAAATGTAAACATACTATTCGTAACATATTATACTAAATGGATTGTACAGATTTACTTACAGAAAAATACGAAATGCTCTGATACCAGGATGTAGTTACACATGCCATATAGACAGTTTTCATCAATCATGAACGGTTATTTGACGTCAATGACAATCCTCAATGCCATGAAACATTAAATTAGAACATAGATTGTGTTTTAATGATTAAGTCAGAATATGAGTGACATTCTGTGTCAATTTCTCCATAGGGACAACATGGATTTCTCAGAGTATTATGGGAATTTCTCAGAGCATTATGTCATAGAAGATCATGGGGAGTTTGACTTGTATTATGACCCGTTATATGAAACCTTTGTGTCAGAACAAGGGCATCGATCCATATCAGTGGTGTCCATAGTTCTRTGCAGCATTGCCTGTGTCCTCGGTATCCCAGGCAATGCKTTTGTCATCTGGATAGCTGGAGTGAAGATGAAGAGGACAGTCAACACTGMCTGGTTTGTAAACCTGGCTGTAGCAGACCTCCTCTGCTGTGTCTCCATACCCTTCTCCATAGCTGACATCATACTGAACCCTCACTGGCCTTATGGAGATGCTATGTGTAAGATTCTTCCGTCCATGGTTGTCCTCAACATGTTCGCCAGTGTTTTCACACTGGTTCTAATCAGCCTGGACCGCTTTGCTCTGGTCATCCTGCCTGTCTGGGCCCAGAACCACCGGAGCATCACCCTGGCCTGGCTGCTCTGTGGTCTGGCCTGGGTCCTGGCCCTGCTCCTCAGCCTCCCCTCTATGATCTACAGAGAAATAGAAGTCCYTGATGATATGAACATAACACTGTGCATCTATAACCACCTACAAGACAAAACTGAGGGCAACCAGTCGGCTATCAAAGCCACCCACGTCACSAGGCTTATACTCGGCTTCCTCATCCCCCTACTGGTCATCGCTGTCTGCTACCTGCTGATCGGTAGGAGGGTGAGCAGCGGCCGCTTTAAATCCCAGAGGGCCTTCCAGATAATTTTGGTTGTGGTGACGGCGTTCTTTGTGTGTTGGCTGCCTTATCACGTCATTGGACTGATGATCGAGTATGGCGAGGAAGCCTCCCAGGTCATGGCCAGGGCTCTAGACCCCCTGGCCATCTCTCTGGCTTACGTCAACAGCTGTCTCAACCCTGTCCTGTATGTGTTCATGGGTCAGGACTTCAAGGAGAGGGCCAGGGTTTCTCTAAGTAAAATATTTGAGAAGATCTTCAGCGAGGATGTGACTCTGCGTTCCTCTGTGTACTCCAAGGGACAGTCACAGCTCTCACGGGCCACCAACTCGTCTGAGGCTCAAGTCTGAGTCAGAAATGTCTGACCTAAAATGAGTATAATCTGATATATAAAACATTTTACAAGCAATTAAGAAATTAGACTTTGACAATAACAAAAGAGGGTTTAAAGTTCAGTCCATGCCTTATTTGAAATGTTGCATGCATGGCTTTTTGTACAAAGCTGTTGGGTTTTTGTTTGCAATTTGTCCTAAAAACTCTTCTGTTACACTTGTTTTTCTTATCAGTGTAATTATAATGGGGTGTGGAGGAAGGAAGTAACAACACTGTAGATTACTCTGATGAAGACATACCAAATGAAAAAAGTTTGTCACCCACCCATCTTARACTTTCATGTAGCACTGCATCTATCATTTAAAAAAACAAACCAAGAAATATCAACTGGTGCTGGTTGGTGTAGTTGGTCTCCCGAGTGGRGCAGTGTTCTAAGGCACTGCATCTCAGTGCAAGAGGTGTCACTACAGACTCTGGTTCGAATCTAGGCTGTATCACATCCGGCCGTGATTGGGAGTCCCATAGGGCACAATTGGCCCAGCATCTTCTGGGTTTGGCCGGGGTAAGCTGTCATTGTAAATAAGAATTTGTTCTTAACTGACTTACCTAGTTAAAGGTTAAATAAAAAGTCTCTAGATAACCACATTGTGGTGCTTAAGAGCTTCGAGAAGCACCATAATTAAACTTGACTAACCCCATATGCTGCCAGTGAAGTTGTCCCTGGAAATGAATAGATTGAAATGTTAATTTTCATGTGTCAGAACAATCAGAATACCKTTTTGCTGACAGGCCTACTCAGAGCTATCTCCTGTATGTGATGACTCATTGGGTGGGCTGGAGTTTAATTGGAACAGGAGGAAGTCAACTATTAGCTAATCATCTGCTCGAAAACAAACWTACATTTCACCGTGAGTTCCCTTTTTATCTTCCCTGTGTTACATTCCTCCTAATGGATGTAAGAGCCATATAAATAGGATGACTAGAATGGACAAATCCCCTCAGACCACAACAATGTGAAAGTACACTTAAGGGAATGTCCGTTCCAGTAATTATCTTTCTGTATTTAAACTTGGAATCTGCCTTCTATGTCCTGTATGACTATCATTGGCCGGTCCATGCTGTAGTGTATTGATGTGGACAATAATTACACTTCCATACCATCCAATCTCAGTTGCATATCATTGATAATCACATGCTGTATACCAGAGATAATGTCTATTCTTATTCAGTCATTTTTTCATCACATCTAACTGAAAGGATGCCTTCTTAAGGCATCGAAATCATCTATTGTAACACCAATATATAAATCACCAGACCAATATGACATGAGCAACTACAGACCAATCAGTATCCTCCCTGTCATCTCCAAGGTTGCAGAGAAAGTGGTCATGGAACAGCTAACAATCCACTTGAATGTGGGTAGTTTTCCCCTTCACCCCATGCAGTTTGGGTTTAGGTCACTCTACAGACTCTACAGAAAACATATGTTGCGATCTCCTAAAGATGATCAAGGCCAAGCTGGACAAACGGGGTGTTGTAGGTGCAGTTCTCCTCCACCTCAGAAAAMCCTTTGACACTGTTAACCACAACATCCTCTCCAAGCTATCCAACTTCAACATCTCAAGTGCTTTGATTTAAAAAAGCATGCACTTCTCCACAAAACTAAACGAACAGGCTTACCCCGGACACTCATCCACAGACAAAAAAATCTAAACAGACAGAGTTTAAATATCTGGGCATTATCCTATACTTTAAACTTTTAAAAAACACATAAAAAATATGTCCACAGAATCAGATATATTCTCTGAAATGTAACTCTCTCTACACAGGCAGCCAAGATGTATTTGCATGCAATGATCTTCTCTCACCTGTCCTATTGTATCACCAGCTGGTCAACAACACCATAGTACCCTCTGTTCGATTRGACATTTTGAACATTGAGATATTAAAGACATGATAGATCAGACGCATAGTATATTTAAAGAGTGAGATCTGTAGAAAGACAGAGTGGCTGTGGAATGTGCTGGGTGGACGGGAGGAGATCAAAGGATTGCTATAGGGGAGGCAGATGGACATCTGTGGACTAGGCGAATGAGGGGTTGAGGTCAGATCCACTGAAGGGAGTAATATAGGTTTACTACCCTCTTCCTGATGGAACCATAAGATGTAAGGATTGGAGAGAATGAGTGTCTTAAGTGGGATATATATACAGTGGGGCAAAAAAGTATTTAGTCAGCCACCAGATTGTGCAAGTTCTCCCACTTAAAAAGATGAGAGAGGCCTGTAATTTTCATCATAGGTACACTTCAACTATGACAGACAAAATGAGAAGAAAAAAAATCCAGAAAATCACATTGTAGGATTTTTTATGAATTTATTTGCAAGTTATGGTGAGAATATATTTGGTCACCTACAAACAAGCAAGATTTCTGGTCTCCACAGACCTGTAACTTCTTCTTTAAGAGGCTCCTCTGTCCTCCACTCGTTACTTGTATTAATGGCACCTGTTTGAACTTGTTATATATAAAGACACCTGTCCACAACCTAAACAGTCACATCCCAAACTCCACTATGGCCAAGACAAAGAGCTGTCAAAGGACACCAGAAACAAAATTGTAGACCTGCACCAGGCTGGGAAGACTGAATCTGCAATAGGTAAGCAGTTGGTTTGAAGAAATCAACTGTGGGAGAATTATTAGGAAATGGAAGACATACAAGACCACTGATAATCTCCCTCGATCTGGGGCTCACGAAGATCTCACCCCGTGGGTCAAAATGATCACAAGAACGGTGAGCAAATCCCAGAACCACGGGGGGGATAGTGAATGACCTGCAGAAGCTGGGACAAAGTAACAAAGCCTACCATCAGTAACACACAAGCCGCCAGGGACTCAAATCCTGCAGTGCCAGATGTGTCCCCTGTTAAGCCAGTATGTCCAGGCCCGTCTGAAGTTTGCTAGAGAGCATTTGGATGATCCAGAAGAAATTGGGAGAATGTCATATGGTCAGATGAAACAAAATATAACTTTTTGTAAAAACTCAACTGTCTTTTGTTGTGGAGGACAAAGAATGCTGAGTTGCATCCAAAGAACACCATACCTACTGTAAACATGGGGGTGGAAACATCATGCTTTGGGGCTGTTTTTCTGCAAAGGGACAAGACGACTGATCCGTGTAAAGGACAGAATGAATGGGGATGTATCGTGGAGATTTGAGTGAAAACCTCCTTCCATCAGCAGGGCATTGAAGATTGAACGTGGCTGGGTCTTTCAGCATGACAATGATCCAAACAACCGCGGGCACGAAGGAGTGGCTTCGTAAGAAGCATTTCAAGGTCCTGGAGTGGCCTAGCCAGTCTCCAGATCTCAACCATAGAAAATCTTTGGAGGTTCATCTTTTTAAGTGGGAGAACTTGCACAATTGGTGGCCGACTAAATATCTTTTTGCCCACTGTATATCTGTGATGGGAGAAATGTTGAGTTTGCTGAATTACAGCTGTACAGAACCTTTGGGAAGAATAAAATGTTAAAAACTTCTCTAGTGTCCGTGAGTTATACTCTGCAAAATAAGAACCTAACAGATTGGTGGCGTCGGCAGGATTCACCACGATTTGTAGTCAAACCAAAGAGGCAGATCAGTGGAGCTGTAATGGCTGTCGTTTCCTCCTCGTCTGAGGAGGAGAGTTAGAAGGATCAGAGGACCAATGCGCAGCGTGGTAAGTGTCCATAAGTTTATTTATCAACATAGACTGAACACAAGAAATACAAAATAATAAAGGTGACATAAAACGAAAATGAAACAGTTCTAATCTGGTGCAGACAACGAAACTGAAGACAACACCCACAAAACCAACACAAAACAGGCTACATCTAAATATGGTTCCCAATCAGAGACAAGACAAAGACCTGCCTCTGATTGGAGAACCATATCAGGCCAAACACAGAATGAAAAAATGAAAATAACAAACATAGACTGCCCACCCCAACTCACGCCCTGACCATACTAAATAAAGACAAAACAAAGGAAATAAAGGTCAGAACGTGACAGGAGCAGAGCTGGCAACAAACAAGGTAGGCTAGTTCCTATATCTGTACACTCATTTTGACATCTTGGGGAGATGAGAATCGTTGGCTGAACTAATTATGGGATACGGACCTGGAGAGCCTAAGTTTAATTCTATAGGCCCATTGTGTAACGACCGGTCATAGCTTTATTATAACTGGTAAGGCCCGGAAGTTAAACTCATACAGGCTGGTACCTGTAGGGTAAGTCCTAGGGGGTAAATCCCTAGTAGGTTGGTTCCTGCTAGTACTATAAAGTCAATAGTAAACCCCAGTGGGTTAATATCTGTGATTACTATAAATATAGGGTGAGTCCCGGAAGGTAAGCCCGCGTAGGCTGGAACCTGCGAAGGGTGAGTCCTAGGGGGTCAAATCCAGCGGGGTTGGTTCCCTGCATAACCTATAACAGGYTGAGAGCCTAGTTGTAGTAMCCATAAAAGTGTGTGTGTGAATGGGAGGTTAYTTGTGTGCCCTGTTGGGATACTGAACCATGGCAGATTATGTGGAAATAGGAAGACAGATTTTGGTGGTGTGTGTTATCAATAATAGGGATATTGGAGGAGATACGACACAAAGCCATTATTCTCCAGTAATAAATRCGCAGATACTATGGTATCGGTTCTAATACAAAGTATGAAGTGCCATGACCAATTCATTATTATCCGGGGAAGTGTGTAGTGCTATCTTAGAACATAGTTAATAAAAGGTGTGTATTATAGACGGGAGTGAAGAAATCTAAAATACCCTGAACACCATCGGGAGTGTTTAGGGAATAATTTAAAAAAAGTTATTTTACCTTTATTTATACAGGTTTTTTCTCATTAGGATAATATCTCTTTTCCAAGAGAGACCTGGTCCAATAGCAGCAGGGGGAACAATGTTTCAGACAAAACAACTTACATGCACTAACACAACATTAAACAAAAACTATAAACACACATAAAGTACAACAATTACATATTACATTAAAAACACAAARATCTTGACTAAAAACAGCTGGCCTAAAAACAATTACACTATTCTATGATATATACATCGATCAAGTGTTTAAACTCCACCAATGAAACTAGATCACATTTTAAAATGTTCAGGAGAGAATTCCAGGACCACGGTGCTAAGTAACAAACTATTTCTACCTTGACCTGTTCTAATTTTTGGTACTGTTAGAAGCAAATCAGAATGGACCGTAATTTATATTTATTTACTGACCTGACTAAAAAAGAACAGAGATAAAATGGCATTTTACCCAATATGGCCTTATAAATCAGTGTATACCAGTGTTTAAGCCTACGCAAGGTCAATGACGACCAGCCAACAGCGCTGTAGAGATCACAATGATGTGTTAGATGTTTCTGATTTGTAATGAACCTGAGGGCTGAATGATACACTGAATCAAGTGCTCTCAGGGTAGTGGCTGAGGCCTGCATATATATAACATCACTAAAATCTAAAACCGACAGTAATGTACATCGTACCAGCTCCTTCCTGGCCTCAAAATAAAAATGCCGGTAATAAAATAATATTTTCAGCTTGAGCTTCCTTATCAAGTTCTCTACATGCACAGTGAAGCTCAGCTTATCATCAACCCACACACCTAAATATTTGTACACTTTAACTTGCTCTATAGTATGTCCAGCCAATGTAGCAATGACATGATTTGTAACATGCCTGGCATTTGAAAATACCATGCATTTTGTTTTACCCGAAAATTTAGAATCAGCTTTAAATCATACATATTCTGTTGTATGATGTTAAATGCTCTTTGTTCATTTTCAAAAGCTAAAGATAAACTACTACCACTTGAATAAAGAACAGAATCATCTGCATAAAAATGAACCTCCCCAATAAGATCCCCAATGTTGTTGATATACAAAATGAACAACAGTGGGCCCAAAATAGAACCTTGCAGAACACCTGAGCGCACCTCTATGGACTCAGATTTACAACCATCCGCCATTACACATTGTGTACGATTTGATAGGTAATTTATAAACCAGTCTAGAGCATGACCAGTAATTCCACAATTAACCTTTGCACTAACACAGCATGGTCCACAGTGTCAAAAGCCTTCGATAAATCAATAAAAACAGACACAAAATGTAACTTCTTATCAAGAGCACAGTGGATGTCATTTAAAACCTTCAATGTTGCTGAAACAGTGCTGTGGCCAGACCTAAAACCTTATTGCATTCCATTTAAGCTGTTGTTTTCTTGGAAGTAGGTCTTTAGCTGCCTACTAACTAAAGACTCCAGTACCTTTGACAGTACAGACAATTTTGATATGGGTCGATAGTTGTCAAGTAGCGAAGGATCTCCACCTTTCAGGAGAGGCAGTACAAAGGCAGATTTCCATAACTTGGGGATTTCCTTTACATCAAGCGTGAGGTTAAAAATACATGTTAAGGGGGAGCAATGATGTCTGCGGCTAGGTGTAGGAGGCYGGGGTCTAGTTCATCAGGGCCAGGGGATTTTTWAAATCAATTTCTTTCAGGGCTTTACACACTTCTGAAACAGAGAAGGATGAAAAGCAGAACCTGGTGAAGGAGTGCACAGGGGTGTCAGGCAAATTTATAGGAGGCTCAATTATACCTTTGAKCTTTTCAAATAAACTGCCTGCATCTAAAAAATGCTGGTTCAAGGCTTTCAGAATAACTATTGATATGGTGACAAACGGACCCGTTACTCCCTGTAATATAGAGCTAGCAGAGTTTAATAAAGCCATAGAGGCGCTGAAAGAAGCGCCCGAGAATTCTACCAATTCAGCTGGAATATGGGAAAAATTTAGCAAATTAGATAAAATTGGACAACATTTTCCCGCTGACGGAGAWTTCAAATCTAATAAAGAATTCAGGGAGGCAATTATGACTTGGCATAAAAACATAAAACCAGAATCAAAAGCTCAATATACCAGCGTTTTGATGTCAGCATTCTATCAACAAAYAAATGCATCACGATAAACCCAGAATGAGTACCAGTATGCTGCCACAGAAAGAKTGGGAACGGGAGTGTATTGATAGAATTTGCACTTCTGCTTTGATGGCAGGTTTGAACCCTGTGATCCAAACGATAATTGCAGGGTTAGTGAATTTAATTCAAGACAATGTTTTGAGAGTGGAATATAATTAATAATTAATAGGGCCATAGAGAAAATCACTACCTATAGTTTCAATGGCRAAGATAAGACTAAGGAACGTAGCGAAAAAACGTCAAAGCGTAAGGGGATAGCTCCCTGTTTTAGATGTGGGACTATCGGGCATTGGAAAAATGAGTGTAAGGTGATACTGGAACCTACTGCATTAGCAGGAAATGCCGCTATACAGGAGTTTGCATCTTTTTCAAAAGAGCAACAACTAATCATTTTGAATGGTTACAAGAATGAACCCACTGAGAATCCTCAGTTTTATGCTCAGTTAAGACGAAACATGAAATGATAAAATTGTGTAAGACATTGTGTGTGAAACAATTCCTCCTCTAGGGACAACATGAATGGGAGTTATTCAGAGAGGACCATGACTACAGTATGTCTACCTAGTATGACATGTTCAATGAAACTGATCAATCAGAGTAGCTAAATCAGTCCATACGGGTGGTGTCCATGGTCAAATACAGCATCACTTGTGTCCTCGGTATCCCAGGCAACGGCTCTGTCATCTGGATAACTGGAGTGAAGATGAAGAGGACAGTCAACACTGTCTGGTTTGTAAACCTGGCTGTAGCAGACCTCCTCTGCTGTATCTCCATACCTTTCTCATTGGTTGAAGTCATACTGAACCAACACTGGCCATTCGGAGGGTATGTGTAAGATTCTCCCCTCTGCCATGTATCTCAACATGTTCTCCAGCGTCTTCACCCTGGTTCTCATCAGCCTGGACCGCTTTGTCCTCATCATCCTGCCTATCTGGGCTCAGAACCACCGGAGCATCGCCCTGGCCTGGCTGCTGTGTGGTCTGGTCTGGGGTACTGGCCTTGCTCCTCAGCCTCCCCACCATGATTCATAATGGGACCATCGATGTACCATACCCAATCACCATACCATACCTTGGTGAAAACAACATTAGGGGCTTCTTTTTGGCCATCAAAGCCACCCATGTCCCCAGGATGGTCCTCGGCTTCCTCGTTCCCCTGTTGGTCATCGCTGTCTGCTACCTGCTCATCGGCAGGAGGGTGAGCAGCGCTCACTTCAATCCTCAGAGGACCTTCTGGCTCATTCTGGGCGTGGTGGTAGCGTTCTTTGTGTGCTGGCTGCCGTATCACACCATAGGTATGGTGATTGGGTATGGCAGGTTTGCCTCGGCAGGTGAAGCCTGGAATTGGTACCCCCTGGCCATCTCTCTGGCATACGTCAACAGCTGCCTCAACCCTGTCCTGTATYTGTTCATTGGCCAGGARTTCAAGGATAGGGTCAGGGTCTCTCTCCATAAAGTGTTTGAGAATGTCTTCAGCGAGGATGTCACAACACACTCATCTGTGGCTCAGGTCTAAGTCAGAAATGTCTTGGGTCGTATTCATAAACAGCATGTTTAACATTATACTTCCCTTCGTATTTATTTGGACACTTATGAGGGAAAAATTGATGATAACCTCTAAGTTTATGTACCTATACAAAGTATTGAAGAACCTCTAATGGTTTTATAAGCTTGTTGTATTGGAACATTCGTGTGTGTGTGGATGCTCAAGGTGAGCTGCCTCAGACGAAACTGCGTCTAGAGAGGTTTTCCGCACATGTACACATACCAAGATCACGTGTTATATGCTTGCACAAGAAGTTTGGCTATATAAACTGTGCCCCAACATTATTCGTTGAGTTCTCAGCCTTCCACCTTAGAGTGTATGGTTGACCAGCATCATTATTGCAATTCTTAATAAAGACTAATTGTTTGAAGAAGTGACTAAGTCTCTCCCGCTTGAATAGAATTTCCACCACATAGTGAAGCTACAACTTTTCATTTGGCTCTATACTCCAGCATTTTGGATTTAAGATCAAATGTTTTATATGAGGCTACTACAGAATGTAATCTTTTATTTGAAGGTATTTTCATACATATCTGTTTTACCGTTTAGTAATGAAAGCACTTCATGCATCTAGTCCCCCATTTGAAAGTGTCTTAAGTATTTGGACGAAATTCACTAATAGTATATTAAAATAGTCAAAAGTTTAGTATTTGGTCCCATATTCCTAGCATATAATGACTACATCAACCTTGTGACTCTACCAACCTGTTGGATGCATTTGCAGTTTGTTTTGGWTGCGTTTCGGATTATCTTGTGCCGATAGAAATTAATGGTAAATAATGTATTGGGTCATTTTGGAGTCACTTTWATTTTAAATAAGAATATAATATGTTTCTAAACACTTRTACATTAATGTGGATGCCCACCATTWTTACAGACAATCATGAATGCATCGTGAATAATTATGAGTGACAAAGTTGCAGAGGAAAAAATATTATACCCCCATGCTAACCTCTCAACATTACAATAACAGGGGAGTCATTTTTCGGTGGGGGGGATATGATATTTACCCAATAGGGTTGTACCTGGAACCAAAAAGGGTGCTCCTATAGGGATAGCCGAAGAACCTTTTTAGAACCCTTTTTTTCTAGGAGTGTACCCTTAATTTCTATTGGGCACGAAATAATCTGAAACACAACCAAAACAGCAAATGCATCCAACACATTTGTAGAGTCGCAAGCTTGATGTTGTCAATGCGTGCTAGGAATATGGGACCAAATACTAAACTTTAAACCGAATACAATCTCACCTGGGCTTTGAACTCACAAACTCTTTGTTGCCAGTGACCTGAATTTCCTGCTATGCCACCAGGTATGTGGTTATGATAGAGATTGTTAAAAAACTATAACCAATAGAGGGTTCTGTCATATGWCCTTATGGGGGAACGCTGTTTGGTGATAGAGATTGGCAATAGAATAATTGTTTAGTTATAATAATAGTTTCCCCGAATCAACTCAATAATTCAGATTATCTGACAACACCAACATACAAATAGCAATGCTCAGGGACACTTGACGTACAGTGTGCATAAATCCTCTGGGGATTTTAACTTGCAACCTTTTGGTTGGAAATGCATTKATGTTTCAGCAGGGCCACCCGGTACATATATATATTTTTTACCAAGAACCTACATCCACATACTCTCAAAAATAAAAGTATGGGTAGAGTACAGTGTTGTACCCTGTACAACTTCCAGCGTACGTTTACTGTGAACACTGAGGCTGTACCCGCTTCAAGTTAGTTTTAACAGTGGCCAAGTAGGCTACTGTGGCTATTTAATCATAATGTTGTTTGATGCAAGAAACCACTTTAAAATTATTCCCATACCATTATTACAGAGAAATCAGAGAAATCATGCTACCCTCTGCCTATTGGCTACTTAGCTTATTCAAACCTGTCTCAAAATACAACACTGTCCCTTTAAGACAAATAAAAAGCTCTTTACCTGACTTGTTTTACAAAGATGTTTAGAAATGTACACATTTTGTGCTCTTGTAGGAAGCAATCACTCCCCTATTGCTGACTACAAATTATCTATAACTGGGGTAATAACTCACTAAATAAGGATATATACAAAATGTGCACACGTGGCTACACGAAGCTCTCACTTTGATCTCAAAACAAGCGCAGCTACTCACGACCGCTCATGCTGGTAACACAGTCCAGTTCAAAGTAAATGGAACAGATGGCAATGGTGTATTTGCATATAGGCCTACCGCAGCTTGTTTATTGTTTATGCCGCACAGGTCTTGGTAGAGTACGGGCTGAGTAGTGCACGTCAATGCAATAGAATCTTACTCCTATGCGTTCTGCCTACAATAAAATCTCTTGCATAGTTTGTTTTGTTTCAGTATGTTGCATTGAAAGTGGCTGATATTGTGTTGATTTGATTACAATTTCCACAGTAAAGGGAAACGTTGATAGTGTTAACAGGGAAAACTCTAGAACAGTGATCACCAACCTTTTCTGAGTCAAAATGCAAGCCAAGATCAACTGCTCAGATTGTTTTGGAACATGACATAAAAAACTTAAGCCTATGCAACATTAACCAATTAAAAACAGTACTGTAGCAATGAGGTCTGTGCAGTAAGGTATAGGCCCAATACATTATCACTGCTAGTTGGCTTTGCTTGAAATGCCCTGCCAATGCATTGTTGTTCGGGCCTGTTTTGTGTGCTGTTTGTTCTATACAAGACCAAGATAATGTTGATTAGAAATTATTTACTTAAGCATCACTCGGTAGCATGCATACAGCTCCATTCAGTGCATAGTAAGTAATGCCTAATTTGGCTCACTAGTACTATATAGCATCACACTCAGATACAGATAACAGCAGCGCCATCTATTGGCTTGGCGACATCTCATAACATCTTCCTTTACACAACAAATGAAGATAACTGCTCCTCGACTCATAAACAGGAGAACTGGGGTTAGTCCCTTGCCAATGAAAACATTACACTGTTAACAAAAATATATAACTGTGTTCTTATTCAAGTACCTTCAATAAGCATCAACTTTAAAGTCAATAAGCAGACTACCCTCTTCCCTCTTACCAAAAAAAATGACCAACAATTTGAACCTTTAAGATTAAACAACATAGTCRCTGGAGTATCTCACAGGCGGCCTGATATTTGCCCTGGTTCTGGTGTGTCAGAGTTATATTTTCAGGCATGGGGCTGCTTCCATATCAGCTGCCTGTTGTTCACCACCTGCTTGGAACAGGTTCGTTCCATGGTCCCCAGTCATCCTCATCCGTGTTTGTTTGTTGGTCGTTTGGGGGGATCCTGCGTTGTTCAGTCACTGCACAAATGTATTTTCTGCTGTATTTTTTACCATTTGCTAGTAGAGAACAATTGTTTGTCCTTGGATGATGTTGGGCATGTCACAGGCATGTGTGTCATAGTGTAGTTTTGCGGTCAGCCCTTTTGCTTGTTTTCTTGGAATGACATTTTGTACCACTTGGGGTTGAGCAATTTTGTCATGGTGGGTAGGATCGTGCGTGTGCGCCTGGACATGAGTCGCTGTACCGGAGAACTGTTAAGTCCCTCTGTTGGAGTATTATGCCATGCCAACACTGCTTTCCATGGGTCTTCACCATCCATCGCAGCCTTTTTTAGGAGCTTTTGGCAATTTTCACTGCTGATTCCGCTTTGCCATTGCTTTGGCTGTGATACGGTGATGACGTCACATGTTTAAAGTACCCCTCATCAGCACATTTTTGAAAGTCCATTCCGGAGAGGGGGGGGGGGGGGGGGTTATCAGAAACAACAGTGTGGGCAACACCATGTCCGCTGAACTGCTTTTTGCAGCATTCAACGATGGTGTCTGATGTGGTGTCTTTCAGCTCGTCAAGCTCCCAGTAGTCCGAGTAATAATCGACCATGATGAGGTAGTTGCTTTTGTTGACTGTGAGTAAGTCCATCCTGATCTTGGACCATGGGAGGGGAGGGATTTGGTGGGGGATGAGGGTCTCCTTTTGTTGTCTCTTCTGGATGGAGTTACAGGTGACACATTTGCTGATAAAGATATTTACGTCCTCCGTAATCCTTGGCCAGAAAACAGCATCACGTGCCTTTCTGAGACTGGCCTCTATGCCTGAGTGGCTAGAGTGTATTTTGTATAGAAAGTCAKCACGTTACATGTCAGGGATGAAAACATTTTCTGTGGTGAGCTCCTCTTTGTACGTTCATAAATCTTTCAGTGCGTGACTCACAGCCTGTTTGGTTCCAGGCCAGCCGTTGTTGATTTGTGGGTACAGAGCCTGAAACAGTGGGTCCTGGGAACAGTGTGCTTTGATTGACTCCGTTGTCTTAGTTGAGATGTTGACATCACTGGTGTGATCCACCTGTTCCAGGTCAGTTGTGGCTAGACCCATAGCGTAGACCGTGGCTGGTGTTTGCATTTGTCTGTGCTCTGTGATTGATTGAGCTGTTCTGGACAGGAAGTCAGCTACATGTAGTTCTTTGCCTTGTTTGTATTACACGTGGAGTTGGTATCTTTGTAGCCTCAGCAACATTCTCTGCAGTCGCTTGGGTGCTGTGAGTAAGGATTTCTTGAAGATCGTCTCAAGCGGTTTGTGGTCGCTGTGTATTGTGATTAACTCTCTGCCATGCAGATACTGGTCAAACTTGTCACATGCAAAAACAATGAAAAGATATTCTTTCTCAATCTGTGCATTTCTTTGTTCTGTCTGAGTCAATGTTCTGGAGGCAAATATAAGCAGGTTGTCCTTTCTATAGAAGGGCTGCACCCAAACCTGTCTCACTGGCATCACACTGCAGTGTGACTTCGTCATTCAGGTCGTAGTATTTGAGCACTGGGTGTTGTGTAACTAACTGTTTGATAGTCTCAACTGCTGTGTCATGCTGTGGTAGCCATGTCCAGTCAACGTCCTTGTCAGTCAGTCTTCTGAGCGGCTCACACACATCAGATAGGCGGGGCATGAATTTTGCAAGATAGTTCACAAACCCCAACAGCCGCTGTAGTGACTTGACGTCAGTTGATGTACCCATGTTCTGAATGGCTGTTATTTTCTCTGGGTCAGGGTGAAGGCCCTCTGTGGTGTGAAGTTGACCCATGTATGTCACACTAGGTAGCTTTAACCGTAGTTTCTTTTTGTTCAGCTTCAGGTTGACATCTCTTGCTCCCTGCAGGAGAGCTGTAAGGTTTCTGTCATGATCTGCCATCGCCTTTTTCGTGTGTGTCCCCACATCCATAGAGTAGAATGTCATCTGCGATCACACTCACTCCTTTTAAGTCGGTAGTGCTTCACATTGTCTGTGCTGGTATTCTTCAGCTGCTGGCTTAATTCCAAATGGCATTCTCAGCCATCTATATCTTTGGCATCGGGTACTGAGAATACCTTTGCGTTGGATATCTCTGGTAGAATCTCTTCTATTGTGGGCATCTGGAAGTGCCATCTCAGTAAGGCTTTTTTGAGTGCACTGGGGTCCATGCATATTTGTAGCTTATCAGGTTTTGCAATGACAACTTTGTTACTGATCCACGGTGTAGGCTCTGTGGCCTTTGTGATCCTTTTCTTCAGTGCAATAGGTATCCGTTTTGGTAGCTGCTGCATAGGCCAGGGCTGCACTGTCTACTTCTAGGTGTAGCTCTCCAGGAAGGCAGCCGAGCCCATCCAACACGTCCTTGTACTTGGAGATTATATCCTCAGTTGTCATGATGACCTCAATGGATGTGGTACTTGGGGTGTCGACGTGATGTAACACATGGCTGTGGTTCACATGTAGTAGGCTGAGTCTTTCACGTGTCAGCTGACAGCAGAGGAATCTGGGGTGTCTCCATGACCTGAAATTTGATATGAAACATTTGTCCATCATGATCTGCTTTGAGATTTGTATCTGTATCTTGTATCTGTATATTGTATCTGTATCTGTATGTATATATAATATATATATATATATATATCTATTTTATTTTAATTTTATTATTATTATTATTATTTTAATATTTTTTTATATCTTTTTAAATATTTTTGATATATTTTTTAAGTCTGTCACATCTGTGAATGTAGAATGTGTTTTGTTGGTTGATTGAAAAACAAGAATAAAAATAAATAAAAATAAATTTAATAAAACATTAAATTGAAAAAAACAAACACACTTCACTCTTAAAATGTTTCATTAAACTGATGACTGATGACCACCTTTACTCCACACACAGAGACGCGTACAAAGCTCTCCCTCGCCCTCCATTTGGCAAATCTGACCATGATTCTATCCTCCTGATTCCTGCTTACAAGCAAAAATTAAAGCAGGAAGCACCAGTGACTCGGTCTATAAAAAAGTGGTCAGATGAAGCAGATACTAAAATGCAGGACTGCTTTGCTAGCACATACTGGAATATGTTCAGGGAGTCTTCCGCTGGCATTGAGTACACCACATCAGTGACTGGCTTTATCAATAAGTGCATCGAGGATGTCGTCCCCACAGTGACTGTACGTACATACCCCAACCAGAAGCCATGGATTACAGGCAACATTCGCAGTGAGCTAAAGGGTAGAGCTGCCGCTTTCAAGGAGCAGGACTCTAACCCGGAAGTTTATAAGAAATCCCACTATGCCCTCCGACGAACCATCAAACAGGTAAAGCGTCAATACAGGACTAAGATCGAATCGTACTACATCGGCTCCGACGCTCGTCGGATGTGGCAGGGCTTGCAAACTATTACAGACTACAAAGAGAAGCACAGCCGAGAGCTGCCCAGTGACACGAGCCTACAAGATGAGCTAAATAACTTCTATGCTCGCTTCGTGGCAAGTAACACTAAAACATGCATGAGAGCATCAGCTGTTCCAGACGACTGTGTGATCACACTCTCCGCAGCCGATGTGAGTAAGACCTTTAAACAGGTACACATTCACAAGGCCGCAGGGCCAGACGGATTACCAGGACGTGTACTCCGAGCATGCTCTGACTAACTGGCAAGTGTCTTCACTGACATTTTCAACCTCTCCCTGTCTGGGTCTGTAATACGAACATGTTTCAAGCAGACCACCATAGTCCCTGTGCCCAAGAACACTAAGGTAACCTGCCTAATTGACTACCGACCCGTAGCACTCACGTCTGTAGCCATGAAATGCTTTGAAAGGCTGGTCATGGCTCACATCAACACCATTATCCCAGAAACCCTAGACCCACTCCAATTTGCAAACCGCACCAACAGATCCACAGATGATGCAATCTCCATTGCACTCCACACTGCCCTTTCACACCTGGACAAAAGGAACACCTATGTGGGAATGCTATTCATTGACTACAGTTCAGCCTTCAACACCATAGTGCCCTCAAAGCTCATCACTAAGCTCAGGACCCTGGGACTAAACACCTTCCTCTGCAACTGGATCCTGGACTTCCTGACAGGCCGCCCACAGGTGGTAAGGGTAGGTAACAACACATCCGCCACGCTGATCCTCAACACAGGGGCCCCTCAGGGGTGCGTGCTCAGTCCACTCCTGTACTCCCTGTTCACTCATGACTGCACGGCCAGGCACGACTCCAACACTATCATTAAGTTTGCTGATGACACAACAGTGGTAGGCCTGATCACCGACAATGATGAGACAGCCTATAGGGAGGAGGTCAGAGACCTGACCATGTGGTGCAAGGACAACAACATCTCCCTCAACGTGATCAAGACAAAYGAGATGATTGTGGACTACAGGAAAAGGCGGACCGAGCACGCCCCCATTCTCATCGATGGGGCTGTAGTGAAGCAGGTTGAGAGCTTCAAGTTCCTTGGCGTCCACATCACCAACAATCTAACATGGTCCAAGCACACCAAGACAGTCGTGAAAAGGGCACGACAAAACCTATTCCCCCTCAGGAGACTGAAATGATTTGGCATGGGTCCTCAGATCCTCAAAAGGTTTTATAGCTGCACAATCAAGAGCATCCTGACGGTTTGCTTCACTGCCTGGTATGGCAACTGCTTGGCCTCCGACCGCAAGGCACTACAGAGGGTAGTACGTAAGGCCCAGTACATCACCAGGGCCAAGCTTCCTGCCATCCAGGACCTCTATACCAGGCTGTGTCAGAGGAAGGCCCTAAAAATTGTCTAAAAAACTGTTCTCTCTGCCACCACATGGCAAGCAGTCCTGGAGCACCAAGTCTAGGTCCAAGAGGCTCCTAAATAGTTTCTACCCCAAGCCATAAGACTCCTGAACACCTGATCAAATGGCTACCCAGACTATTTGCATTGCCCCCCCCCCCCCCCCCCCCCACCCCTCTGGAACGCTGCTGCTACTCTCTGTTATTGTCCATGCATAGTCACTTTAATAACTCAAATCAAATCAAATCAAGTTTATTTTATATAGCCCTTCGTACATCAGCTAATATCTCGAAGTGCTGTACAGACACCCAGCCTAAAACCCCAAACAGCAAGCAATGCAGGTGTAGAAGCACGGTGGCTAGGAAAAATTCCCTAGAAAGGCCAAAACCTAGGAAGAAACCTAAGAGGAACCAGCTATGAGGGTGGCCAGTCCTCTTCTGGCTGTGCTGGGTGGAGATTATAACAGAACTATGCCAAGATGTTCAAAATGTTCATAAGTGACAAGCATGGTCAAATAATAATCATGAATAATTTCAGTTGGCTTTTCATAGCCGATCATCAAGAGTTGAAAATAGCAGGTCCGGGACAGGTGCGGTTCCATAACCGCAGGCAGAACAGCTGAAACTGGAATAGCAGCAAGGCCAGGTGGACTGGGGACAGCAAGGAGCCATCACGCCCGGCAGCCCCGAGCACGGTCCCAGGGCTCAGGCCCTCCGAAGAGAGAAAGAGAGAGAGAAGGAGAGAATTAGAAGAGAGCCAAGATTTTCAAAATGTTCATAAATGACAAGCATGGTCAAATAATAATCAGGAATAAATGTCAGTTGGCTTTTCATAGCCGATCATTAAGAATTGAAAACAGCAGGTCTGGGACAGGTAGGGGTTCCATAACCGCAGGCAGAACAGTTGAAACTGGAATAGCAGCAGGGCCAGGCGGACTGGGGACAGCAAGGAGTCATCATGCCCGGTAGTCCTGACGTATGGTCCTAGGGCTCCGGTCCTCCGAGAGAGAGAAAGAAAGAGAGAAGGAGAGAATTAGAGAGAGCCAAGATTTTCAAAATGTTCATAAATGACAAGCATGGTCAAATAATAATCAGGAATAAAAGTCAGTTGGCTTTTCATAGCCGATCATTAAGAGTTGAACAGGTAGGGGTTCCATAACAGCAGGCAGAACAGTTGAAACTGGAACAGCAGCAAGGCCAGGTGGACTGGGGACAGCAAGGAGTCATCATGCCCGGTTTGCCGTGACGTATGGTCCTAGGGCTCAGGTTCTCCGAGAGAGAGAAAGAAAGAGAGAACGAGAGAATTAGAGAGAGCATACTTAAATTCACACAGGACACTGGATAAGATAGGAGAAGTACTCCAGGTATAACCAACTGACCCTAGCCCCCGACTCATAAACTACTGCAGCATAAATACTGGGAGGCTGAGACAGGAGGGGTCAGGAGACACTGTGGCCCCATCAGATGATACCCCCGGACAGGGCCAAACAGGAAGGATATAACCCCACCCACTCGCCAAAGCACAAGCCCCACACCACTAGAGGGATATCTTCAACCACCAACTTACAATCCTGAGACAAGGCCGAGTATAGCKAACAAAGATCTCCACCACAGCACAAACCAAGGGGGGGCGCCAACCCAGACAGGAAGATCACGTCAGTAACTCAACCCACTCAAGTGACGCACCCCTCCTAGGGACGGCATGACAGAGCACCAGTAAGCCAGTGACTCAGCCCCTGTAATAGGGTTAGGGGCAGAGAATCCCAATAACTCTACCTACATGTACATATTACCTCAATTACCTCGACACCGGTGCCCCCGCACATTGACATTGACTCTGTACCGGTACCCCCTGTATATAGCCCCGCTTTTGTTATTTACTGCTGCTCTTTAATTATTTGTTATTCATATCTCTTACTTTAAAAAAATAATCATATTTTCTTAAAACTGCACTGCTGGTCAAGGGCTTGTAATTATGAATTTCACTGTAAGGTCAACACCTGTTGTATTCGGTGCATGTGACAAATTAACTTTGATTTGATTTGATAGATGTTCGGTCTTAGTGAGGATGTGTTCCACTCTGAGGCTTGTGAGAATAAAACCATTCATTTGAATAGATCAAAATGCATGTGAAGAGTTTGAGGTGTCCTGGAAAATGTTACTTCCTTTTTCTGAGTGGAGAAGTGAACCTCTAAAATGTTACTTCCTTTTTCTGAGTGGAGAAGTGATAGATGGATCAAATTAAATGTTTCTGAAAAGGAACAAACATTTTCCCAGACACATCTGAAACTTTTTACATGCATTGTTGTTTATTAATATGAGTGGTTTTATTCTCACATGCCTCAAAGTGGAAGTGTAATGATGGGAACACATCCTCACTAAGACTAAACATTTCCCTAAGTTTAGCTAAATGTGTATTCATCTATCTATAATATTCATATATTTTCCACCATTTAATTTGCCTGGCTACCTTGACTTCTTGCTCCAGCCAAATCACACACGTTAGTTTCTTACATTTTAGGAAACACTCTCATCCAGAGTGACGTAGTCAGAGGACACATTTTTATACTGCTTCCCTGTGGGAATCAAACCCACAACCCTGGTGATGCTAGCACCATGCTCTACCAACTGAGCCAGATGGGACCACACAGTCTTCTCCACAATGAGTCTGTATCTGAGTACCTCCTGGCCCTTCACCAAACGTGAACATATTCTAACCGTTCTGATTGGTCCCAGAAACCGATGGGTTGAGCCAGAAAACACGTGGGTAAAGCAGCATTTTGAAAATGTGTCATTGGATTTGATATTTGGATTGGTTAGAGATGATCCAATCGCTGATGAATTTGATTTGCACAACACCCCTCATTTTGACGTCACCACAACTAACTTCAACGATGGCAGTCTCAGACTGAAGTATGTAGCAAAGAGAGCAGCGGAAGAATTCAGTTTGAATTGTCAGGCAACCAGTTAATGGCCACATAATCTCTACCTGGTACAGCCAGTAGAGGACTGGCCACCCTTCTGAGCCTGGTTCCTCTCAAGGGTTCTTCCTGGGTTCCTTCGTTCTAGGGAGTTTTTCCTTGCCACTGTGCTTCAGCATTGCTTTCTCGTTGGGATTTTAAGCTGGGTATCTGTAAAGTTATTTTTGCTGATGTAAAAAGGGGTTTATATAATCAATTTGATTGATTGATTGATAGTCAAAACCATGGTATTAGGATATATTCACAATCCCTCTCGGCCAGGGTGTGACACTACCTACTGGGCACAAACTGGTTGAATCAACATTGTTTCAACGTATATTGTCAACATATTGTGACGTGGAATCTACGTGGAAATACATTGGATTTGAAAAAAGTAATCAACTGTTGTTTTGAAGGTGACATTTCAACCACAGGATTATGTCATCATGGTAACCAAATTTCAACAGACAAACCTTGTATACAATATGTTGAATATTTACCTTTAAAACCACGTCAGATCTATATCCACTATCAGAAAATAAACTCTAGGCTGGGCAGCACCTCCTACTGGAGAAGTGATCCATCTACAGCTACCCTTTGGTCTCCCATCCAGGGTTTTAACCAAACCCTGTTTAGCTATGGTATTTGTCACTGACTATTACCAATGTACTATCGTGAGAATGATTGTTGCGAAAACTCCACTTCAAAAATAAATAGATTCACTGTTGCTATCGAAGTCATTCTAAAGGGTAGGTTCAAAAGTGCAAATGAAACGTGACCAAACTTTATTACTCATATCTCATCAATTATACTAAGGCCTATATGGCACATGCAATGTCATCAACAGCTGTTGTTTCAATTCAAACCAGAATAGAACTAAACATAGACAATAGGCCTAGGGTTTCGAGCTCTGGTTGATTTCAAATGTAATGATATTTAGTGATATTGGATTGTGTTTGGTTGTCAATGCAACCAAATATCAACATTTGAAGGAGATGCATCAGGGCCAGATTAGGAAATCATAGGCCTCCATCTCCACCAAAAATCTAGATTAACGAATAGGACTAAATCAAATCAAACTTAATTTAAAGCTGCAATACATAATACGAGTGAGCACTTCCGGGTTGGAGCGAGTAGTCGCATTTCGCTTCGCTCCACAGGTAGTATTACATTTCATTTKATTTCATTACAGTACAACGGTTTGATTTGTTTGAMCTTAGCAATTTTTTCTTAGCTAGCTACATCCGTCTTTGTATCAAAGATAATTGTGTAGTTTAGAGTAATTATCGAGGTTAGCTAGCCAGCTATTTTCGTCCTTCTAACGTAGTCAACACTGCTAGCTAGCCAGCTAGCCAACMTCTACCGAATAGCAGCACTGTAGAAACTATTACATTACAARGGAACGACTTGATTAGTGTAGTGTTAGCTAGCTACATAGTTGTCTTTGCTGTCTTTGTATCTAAGATAATTGTGTAGTTTAGAGTAATTATCGAGGTTASCTAGCCAGCTATTTTCGTCCGCCGCGCCGCCGTTCTCCTACCTAGTCAACACTGCTAGCTAGCCAGCTAGCCAACTTCTACCGAATAGCAGCACTGTAGAAACGATTACATTACAACGGAACGACTTGATTAGTGTAGTGTTAGCTAGCTACATAGTTGTCTTTGCTGTCTTTGTATCCAAGATAATTGTGTAGTTTAGAGTAATTATCGAGGTTATCGAGGTTACCTAGCCAGTTATCGAGGTTACCTAGCCAGCTACACTTTCAAACAAAGTCAACAACGCAGCCACTGCTAGCTAGCCTACTTCACCAGCCAGCAGTACTGTATCATTTTAGTCAATAAGATTTTTTGCAACGTAAGCTTAACTTTCTGAACATTCGAGACGTGTAGTCCACTTGTCATTCCAATCTCCTTTGCATTAGCGTAGCCTCTTCTGTAGCCTGTCAACTATGTGTCTGTCTATCCCTCTTCTCTCCTCTCTGCACAGACCATACAAACGCTTCACACCGCGTGGCCGCTGCCACTCTAACCTGGTGATCCTAGCGCGCACGACCCACGTGGAGTTCCAGGTCTCCGGCAGCCTCTGGAACTGACGATCTGCGGCCAACAAGGCAGAGTTCATCTCAGCCTATGCTTCCCTCCAGTCCCTCTACTTCTTGGCACTGATGGAAACATGGATTACCACAGATAACACTGCTCTCCTACTGCTCTCTCCTCGTCTGCCCACGTGTTCTCGCACACCCCGAGAGCTTCTGGTCAGCGGGGTGGTGGCACTGGGATCCTCATCTCTCCCAAGTGGACATTCTCTCTTTCTCCCCTGACCCATCTGTCTATCGCCTCCTTTGAATTCCATGCTGTCACAGTTACCAGCCCTTTCAAGCTTAACATCCTTATCATTTATCGCCCTCCAGGTTCCCTTGGAGAGTTTATCAATGAGCTTGACGCCTTGATAAGTTCCTTTCCTGAGGATGGCTCACCTCTCACAGTTCTGGGTGACTTTAACCTCCCCACGTCTACCTTGACTTCATTCCTCTCTGCCTCCTTCTTTCCACTCCTCTCCTCTTGACCTCACCCTCTCACCTTCCCCCCTACTCACAAGGCAGGCAATACGCTTGACCTCATCTTTACTAGATGCTGTTCTTCCACTAATCTCATTGCAACTCCCCTCCAAGTCTCCGACCACTACCTTGTATCCTTTTCCCTCTCGCTCTCATCCAACACTTCCCACACTGCCCTACTCGGATGGTATCGCGCCGTCCCAACCTTCGCTCTCTCTCCCCCGCTACTCTCTCCTCTTCCATCCTATCATCTCTTCCTCTGCTCAAACCTTCTCCAACCTATCTCCTGATTCTGCCTCCTCAACCCTCCTCTCCTCCCTTTGCTCTTTGACTCTCTATGTCCCCTCTCCCAGGCCGGCTCGGTCCTCCCCCTGCTCTGTGGCTCGACGACTCATTGCATTTTACATACATTTTTACATTTTAGTCATTTAGCAGACGCTCTTTTCCAGAGCGACTTACAGTAGAGTGCATACATTTATTACATTTACATACTGAGACAAGGATATCCTACCGGCCAAACTCCCTACCGGCCAAACCCTCCCTAACCCGGACGACGCTATGCCAATTGTGCGTCGCCCCACGGACCTCCCGGCGCGGCGGCTGCGACAGAGCCTGGCCAACCCAGCCCAGCCTGGCGCGAACCAGAGACTCTGGTGGCGCAGCTAGCACTGCGATGCAGTGCCCTAGACCACTGCGCCCCCGGGAGATATTGCGAGCTCACAGAACAGGGCTCCGGGCAGCCGAGCGGAAATGGAGGAAAACTCGCCTCCTCGCGACCTGGCATCCTTTCACTCCCTCCTCTCTACATTCTCCTCTTCTGTCTCTGCTGCTAAAGCCACTTTCTACCACTCTAAATTCCAAGCATCTGCCTCTAACCCTAGGAAACTCTTTGCCACCTTCTCCTCCTCCTGAATCCTCCTCCCCTCCCCCCCTCCTCCCTCTCTGCGCGATGACTTCGTCAACCATTTGAAAAGAAGGTCGACGACATCCGATCCTCGTTTGCTAAGTCAAACGACACCGCTGGTTCTGCTCACACTGCCCTACCCTGTGCTTTGACCTCTTTCTCCTCTCTCTCCAGATGAAGTCTCGCGTCTTGTGACGCCGGCCGCCCAACAACCTGCCCGCTTGACCCTATCCCCTCCTCTCTTCTCCAGACCATTTCCGGAGACCTTCTCACTTACCTCACCTCGCTCATCAACTCATCCTTGACCGCTGGCTACGTCCCTTCCTTCTTCAAGAAGCGAGAGTTGCACCCCTTCTGAAAAAACCTACACTCGATCCTCCGATGTCAACAACTACAGACCAGTATCCCTTCTTTCTTTCTCTCCAAAACTCTTGAACGTGCCGTCCTTGGCCAGCTCTCCTGCTATCTCTCTCAGAATGACCTTCTTGATCCAAATCAGTCAGTGTCAAGACTAGTCATTCAACTGAGACTGCTATTCTCTGTGTCACGGAGGCGCTCCGCACTGCTAAAGCTAACTCTCTTCCTCTGCTCTCATTCTTCTAGCCTATCGGCTGCCTTTGATACTGTGAACCATCAGATCCTCCTCTCCACCCTCTCCGAGTTGGGCATCTCCGGCGCGGCCCACGCTTGGATTGCGTCCTACCTGACAGGTCGCTCCTACCAGGTGCGTGGCGAGAATCTGTCTCCGCACCACGTGCTCTCACCACTGGTGTCCCCCAGGCTCGTTTCTAGGCCCTCACCTATTCTCGCTATACACCAAGTCACTTGGCTCTGTCATATCCTCACATGGTCTCTCCTATCATTTCTATGCAGACGACACACAATTAATCTTCTCCTTTCCCCCTTCTGATAACCAGGTGGCGAATCGCATCTCTGCATGTCTGGCAGACATATCAGTGTGGATGACGGATCCCACCCTCAAGCTGAACCTCGGCAAGACGGAGCTGCTCTTCCTCCCGGGGAAGGACTGCCCGTTCCATGATCTCGCCATCACGGTTGACAACTCCATTGTGTCCTCCTCCCAGAGTGCTAAGACCTTGGCGTGATCCTGGACAACACCCTGTCTTCTCAACTAACATCAAGGCGGTGACCGTTCCTGTAGGTTCATGCTCTACAACATTCGCAGAGTACGACCCTGCCTCACACAGGAGGGCGCAGGTCCTAATCCAGGCACTTGTCATCTCCCGTCTGATTACTGCAACTCGCTGTTGGCTGGGCTCCCTGCCTGTGCCATTAAACCCCTACAACTCATCCAGAACGCCGCAGCCCGTCTGGTGTTCAACCTCCCAAGTTCTCTCACGTCACCCCGCTCCTCCGCTCTCTCCACTGGCTTCCAGTTGAAGCTCGCATCCGCTACAAGACCATGGTGCTTGCCTACGAGCTGTGAGGGGAACGGCACCTCCGTACCTTCAGGCTCTGATCAGCCCTACACCCAAACAGGGCACTGCGTTCATCCACCTCTGGCCTGCTCGCCTCCCTACTCTGAGAAGTACAGTTCCCGCTCAGCCCAGTCAAAACTGTTCGCTGCTCTGGCACCCCAATGGTGAACAAACTCCTCACGACGCCAGGTCAGCGGAGTCAATCACCACCTTCCGGAGACACCTGAAACCCCCTCTTTAAGGAATACCTAGGATAGGATATAGTAATCCTTCTACCCCCCCCCTCCCCCCCCTTAAAAGAGTTAGATGCACTATTGTAAAGTGGTTGTTCCACTGGATATCATAAGGTGAATGCACCAATTTGTAAGTCGCTCTGGATAAGAGCGTCTGCTAAATGACTTAAATGTAAATGTAATACAGTATGTACATTTTTGGGGGACCCGACCATATGTACATTCTTATTGAAAGCATGTCTAAAAAGCAGTAGATTTGTTCTATGTCTTGTTCTTTTTTAATCCTGTTAGTCCTGTTCTTTTTTAGAATTTAGGTTGAGTTGGAGACGTGAATACCTCATATTAACAGTGGTGGAAAAAGTACCCAATTGTCATACTTGAGTAAAAGTAAAGATACCTTAGTAGAAAATGACTCAAGTAAAAGTGAAAGTCACCCAGTAAAATACTACTTGAGTAAAAGTAAAAAAATATTTGGTTTTAAATATACTTAAGTTTCAAAAGTAAACATAATTGCTAAAATATACAAAGTATCAAAAGTAAAAGTAAAAGTATAAATTGTTTCAAATTCCTTATACTAAGCAAATCTTTTTAATTTACYGATAGCCAGGGGCACACTCAGACATAATTTACAAACAAAGCATTTGTGTTTTGTGAGTCCGTGAGTCCACCAGATCGGAGACAGTAGGGATTACCAGGGATCTTCCCTTGATTAGTGTGTAAATTGGACCATTTTCCTGTCCTGCTAGGCATGAAAAATGTAACGAGTACATTTGGTGTCAGGGAAAATGTATGGAGTAAAAAGTACATCATTTTCTTTTGGAATGTTGTGTAGTAAAAGTAAAAGTAGGCAAGAATGTAAATAGGAAAGTAAAGTACAAATACCCCAAAATACTACTTAAATAGTACTTTAAAGTATTTTTTACTTAAGTACTTTACACCACCACATATCAAAGGATTAATTTGTAGACAAACTAGAGTTAAAGCCAGACTTAGTCAGTGGTACAGATGGAACTATCCAAGCAGAAGATACATCTCCTTCAAATGTTGATATTTGGTTGTGTTGACACAATTCAGTATCACTTTTTTATTGCAATAAATAGCCTAATAACTTGTCGAAATGTTAACAAAAACAACTATACATTTCTTCTTATGTAATCCTATAAAGTGGGCATGTAAAAGATAGCATTCATAGGTCAAGGCAGGTCTATGGAGATAACTTTCAAATGGTTGAAAGCGCAGTGATAGACATTTGGCTGACAACTAAATCGCAAAACAGACATTGTRTTTTCATTGGAATTTGGTCGTGCATTTAGATGGTTGAAATCATAGTCATAACACATTGGAAATTCAGTAAACTTTTTGAGTTGGTGTGTATAGGTTGTAATCTCATTAATCAATGTCTCAACCAAGTATTACCTGTTACACCCTGATCTATTTCACCTGTCTTTGTTCTTGTCTCCACCCCCCCATCAGGTGTCTCCCATCTACCATCATTATCCCCTGTATATTTATACCTGTGTTCTCTGTTTGTCTGTTGCCAGTTTGTTTTGTTCGTAAAGCCTACCAGTGGTTTTCCCCTTGCTCCTGGCTTTTCTAAAATTCCTGTTTTCTAGTTTTCCCGGTTTTGACCATTCTGCCTGCTGTCCTGTACCTTGTCCCACCACACTGAATTATTGACCTCTGCCTGCCCTGAGACTGCCTGCTGTTGTGTACCTTTTGGACTCTGATCTGGATTACTGACCTCTGCTTGTCCTGTCGTTTTGCCTGCCCCCTGTTCTAGTAATAAACGTGTATTACTTCGACACTACTTACTTCGTCTGCATCTGGGTCTTTCCTAAAATGTGATATCCATGTTGAAATGATGTGGTTTGCCAAATGGGTACTTTCAATACTTCTTCTTTCTTAAACTTTATTACTCATTTTGTCACCTACTTCCCATAGATTTTTGCCRCCCCCCTATCACATTCTTCCCCTGAAACAAAAAACCTTTAAGATAAGTGACAAAATTAGAACAGAGACCTGAAAGAAAAGTTGAGTTTGATGCAAATGTTCAGTTGAATTTTAGGTGAACTCGTGCGTAGCACCTAAATAGATTCACTGTTGCTATAGAAGTCATTCTTAAGGGTAGGTTTAAAAGTGCAAATGAAATGTGACCATACTTTATCACTCATATCTCATCAATTATGCTAATGGATTTTTCAAAGTCATCAATAGCTCTTGTTTCAATTCAAACCAGAATTGAACTAAACAGAAAATAGGCCTCGGGTTTCAAGCTCTGGTTGATTTCAAATGTAATGATATTTAGTGATATTGGATTGTGTTTGGTTGTCAATGCAGCCAAATATCAACTTTTGAAGGAGATGTATCCAGGGCCAGATTAGGAAATCATAGGCCTCCATCTCCACCAAAAATCTAGGTTAAAGAATAGGACTAAATTAATTCAAACTTATTTTAAAGCTGCAATATGTATATTTTTGGGAGACCCGACCAAATTCACCTAGAAATTTATATGGTTCCCATTCTTAAATTTAGTTTTTGCTTCTTTTAACTTTCGTTTTTTTACGCCAGCTTCGAACAGCTGACAATACAATATTTTGGGTTATTGAAAAGYTATATCACAGTGGTTTTAGATGGTTTGCAATGATTTTCTACGCTGTACTTGCTTGTTTTGTCACATAAATAGTACCCAATTGTCATACTTGAGAAAAAGATATCTTAATAAAAAAACTCAAGTAAAAGTCACCCAGTAAAATACTACTTGAGTAAAAGTCTACAAATATTAGGTTTTAAATATACTTAAGTATCAAAAGTAAATGTAATTGCTAAAATATACAAAGTATCAAAAGTAAAAGTAAAAATATAAATCATTTCACATTCCTTATATTAAGCTAATCTTTTTAATTTACGGATAACCAGGGGCACACTCAAACACTCTGACATGATTTACAAACAAAGCATTTGTGTTTCCCGAGTCTGTGAGTCCGCCAGATCAGAGACAGTAGGGATTAAACAAGGATCTTCTCTTGATTAGTGTGTAAATTGGACAATGTTCCTGTCCTGCTAAGCATWAAAAAAATGTAACGAGTACTTTTGGGTGTCAGGGAAAATGTATGGAGTAAAAAGTACATAATTTTATTTAGGAATGTAGTGAAGTAAAAGCAAAAGTTTGCAAAAATATAAATAGTCAAGTAAAGTACAGATACCCCAAAAAACTACTTAAGTAGTACTTTAAAGTGTTTCTCTTTAAGTACTTTACACCACTGCATATCAAATTAGATACATCTCCTTCAAATGTTGATAATTGGTTCTGTTGACACAATTCAGTATCACTTTTGGAATACAATAAATAGCCTAATAACTTGTCGACATGTTAACAAATGATATGTTGTAGTCACATCTCCAACTCAACCAAAAATCGAAGTTAATGAATGGGATCAAGCCAGTGGCTCAGATGAAACTATCCAAGCAGTAGGCTACGTCTCCTTTAAATGTTGATATTTGGTTGCGTTGTCAACCAAACACGATATTACTTTTGTAATACTGTAAATAGCCTAAAGTTAAGGCTATTTTACAAACAAATGTAACATCAGCCTTAAAATGAGTAACACATCCATGGCCACATTTTGAGTATAAGATAGCATGCATAGGTAGAGGCAGGTCTGTGGAGATCTTCACAAGTGCTGTATTAATCTGTGCAGAATCTCGAATGGCTTTGATTACTTTCACCATGTACTTTTAATGTAATCTCAACTGCAATCCAGGTAGTTTGGTTCTGCTATTAGATGAAGCACAGGGATAACATAATATATTGTAGAAATAAACAAAATATCTGACATTGTATTCCCATTTGAACTTTGCTGTATTTTTAAATGGTTGAAAGCGCAGTGATCAACATTTGGCTGACAACTAAATCGACAAGTAGACATTGTTTTTCTATTGGAATTTGGTTGTGCATTTAGATGGTTGAATGCATAGTAATAACTCATTGTAAATTCATCTAACTTTTGCCTGTCTTTTTGAGTTGGTTGTAGTCTCAATGTCTCAACCAGATATTACCCAATTATCTACGTTGAAATTATGTGGTGTGCCCAGCGGGTACTTTCAATACTTCTTCTTTCTTTAACTTTACTACGCATTTTGTCACCTACGTCCCATCGATCTTGCCCCTCCCCATCACGTTCTATCCCTGAAAAACAAAAAACCTTAAGATAAGTGACAAAATCAGAACAGAGACCTGAAAGAAGAGGTGAGTTTGAAATAAATGTTCAGTTGAATTTTAGGTGTGCTCTTACGTAGCTCCTTTTAAATAATTAACTTGGGAAAAATAATTGATAGTATTATTTTCTAATATTTGTTTAACTTTGTGAAGAGGATTTGACACCCCTCTGTTTCATGACAGTAGAAACTAAGGACCAACATTTTCCACATTGAAGGTGCTAATGTTTGAATTTCAATTCTGTTAATGCAGCCACATGGTATATAAACAGCAAGACCCTTGACATTAATTATGACTGGTTATAAGAATGACCACACTGAGAACCCTTACTGCAATGCTAAGTTAAGTTAAAATATACATTTAGAAAATGGTGTGTTTTACAATGAGTGACATTGTGTATCAAACAATTCCTCCCCTAGTGACAACATGAATTTCTCAGAGGAGTACTTGGAGGATTATTATGACATGTTCATTCAAACTGATCAATCAGAGCAGCTAAATCAGTCCATACGGGTGGTGTCCATGGTCATCTACAGCATAACTTGTGTCCTTGGTATCCCAGGAAACGCATTTGTCATCTGGATAGCTGGAGTGAAGATGAAGAGGACAGTCAACACTGTCTGGTTTGTAAACCTGGCTGTAGCAGACCTCCTCTGCTGTATCTCCATACCTTTCTCATTGGTTGAAATCATACTGAACCAACACTGGCCATTCGGAGAGGCTATGTGTAAGGTTATCCCCTCTGTCATGTATCTCAACATGTTTGCCAGCGTCTTCACCCTGGTTCTCATCAGCCTGGACCGCTTTGTCCTGATCATCCTGCCTGTCTTGGCCCAGAACCACCGGAGCATCGCCCTGGCCTGGTTGCTGTGTGGTCTGGCCTGGGTCCTGGCCTTGCTCCTCAGCCTCCCCACCATGATCCATAATGGGACCATCGATAGTGTCGACAATGACGAAATTATTATCTGCACCTCTGTACACCCCCTTGGCGAAAACAACATTAGGGGCTTCTTTTTGGCCATCAAAGCCACCCATGTTCCCAGGCTGGTCCTCGGCTTCCTCGTTCCCCTGTTGGTCATCGCTGTCTGCTACCTGCTCATCGGCAGGAGGGTGAGCAGCGCTCGCTTCAAGTCTCAGAGGACCTTCTGGCTCATTCTGGGCGTGGTGGCAGTGTTCTTTGTGTGCTGGCTGCCGTATCATACCATAGGTATGGTGATTGGGTATGGCAGGTTTGCCTCGGCAGGTGAAGCCTGGAATTGGTACCCCCTGGCCATCTCTCTGGCATACGTCAACAGCTGCCTCAACCCTGTCCTGTATGTGTTTATGGGCCAGGACTTCAAGGACAGGGTCAGGGTCTCTTTCCGTAAAGTGTTTGAGAATGTCTTCAGTGAGGATGCCATAACACACACATCTGTGTCTCATGTCTGAGTCTGAAATGTCTGATAACTCTCCTGGGTCGTATTCATAAAACAGCATACTTAAGTTATAGATAATGCCAAGAGTGTGCAAAGCTGTCATCAAGGCAAAGGGTGGCTACTTTGAAGAATCTCAAATATAAAATATATTTGTTTAACTCTTTTTAGGTTACTACATGATTCCATATGTGTTATTTCATAGTTTTGATGTCTTCACTATTATTCTACAATATAGACAATTGTAAAAAGAAAAAMAAAGAAAAAGAAAAACCCTTGAAAGAGTAGGTGTGTCCAAACTTTTGACTGGAACTGTATATTCTTTATTATTGGTATGTAGAAAAGGGACTGGGAGCCAGTGTCTAGATTACTCTAAATCAAGGCATTCCAAGTAAAAAAAAGACATTTTTACAGCCATCCCCCACTTACACATTCCTCTCATGCTTACTGTAATATCTGTCATTTTCAAAAATGAACAGTCTGAAGATCAACTGGCTGGTTGGCATAGACGTTCTCCACTAAAGCCACATAGTGGTGCTATAGAGCAATGATAAGCACCACACTAACCCCATATGATAAATTTGACTAATCTCATGATGCTAGAGAAGTCACTGTGTAAATATTGAAGTGTTGTGACAACAGCTTGGGTTCATTTATATGTCAGAAAATCTGAACACTCTCGCTGACAGCTTCATTTTCTCAAAGTTATCTCCTGGTATGTGATGACTGTCATATTGGGTGGGCTGGAGTTTAGTTTGGACAAGAGGGGTCAACTGTTATCTGATCCCCTGCTTGGAAATGGACATGCACATTTGAACTTAAAGGAGCAATCAGCATTTGCTACACCTTTTTTGAACTTATAAATGGATGATATGTACCCATTGATTCTTGAAGAATACAACTTATGCCTCATGAGCTAAGTTCAACTGTTGTACCCCATCAGAACCCCAAATAAGCTTTTTTTTACTCCAATGTTTGTAAACAAACACCAAATAGCCTCAAAACCTAGTTAAAGTAAAATGTTGATATCAATAACGTTCATTCCTTGCATCCATAGCTCTGTCTATGAATTTGAGAGAGGTCTATCCCCACCCGTTTATATTTTTACAGAAACAGGGGTGGGGTGGACGCGTGGTAATTGTTTCAACTGCTGATTGTCCCTTTAAGTACCCTTCTAGCCTCTATGACTGCATTTACACAGGCAGACCAATTCAGATTTTTTTTCACTAATTGATCTTTTGACCAATCAAATCAACTCTGAAAAATACATTTAGAAAAAAAAAAAAAGATTTGATTGGGCAAAAGATCAATTAGTGGAAAAAAGATCAGAAATGTGCTGCCTGTGTAGACACAGACCTTGTGTTACTTTCCTCCTAAACAATGTAGGAGCCACAAAAATAGGACAACTAGAATGGACAAAGCCCCTCACACCACTGCAATTTGACAGTGCACTTAATGGAATGTCTGTTCTAGTAATTCTATTTCTATTCACTTATTTTAAACAAATAACGAAAAAGCAAACATAATTCTCTTGTCTCTTATTCTCACAAATGCAAAAAAAGGACATGCTGAACAATAATTATAATTATTTCTGTAGAGCGCATTTTCTACGCTCAATGCATTGACATTCTGTAAATACAAAGCTCAATTCCCTCTTAGACTACCACCGCTCCACTCAGGAAAAGGAACAAACAGTTTGAAATGGATACCTTTTCCAAGAAACCTCTGAAACCTTTTTATCATATGAGTGGTTTCATTCTGATAGGTCTCAGAATGGAAGTGTGATGATAATAACACCTCATCACTAAAATACTGAACATTTACACTTTACATTTTTGTCATTTAGCAGACGTTCTTATCCAGAGCGACTTACAGTTAGTGCATCAAGTTTTGCTAAATGTGTATTGATGAGTGTATATTTCTGTTAAACCTGTTAGTGATCCCTTCGCGCGCCAATCCCTTTAGCGMYATRGATTTGACAACATCCAGTGAAATTGCAGAGCGCCAAATWRAAACTACAGAAATATCAATATTCAAGATTCACAAAAATATAAGTGTAATACATCAAAATAAAGCTTAACTTCTTGTTAATCCAGCCTCAGTGTCAGATATCAAAAAGGCTTTTTGGCGAAAGCAGACCATGCGATTATCTGAGGACAGCGCCCCGCATACAAACACATGAAAATTATTTTCAACCAGGCAGGTGGCGACACAAAAGTCAGAAATAATGATATAATAAATGCCTTACCTTTGAAGATCTTCTTCTTTTTGCAATCCCAAATGTCTCAGTGACACAATGAATGGTCGTTTTGTTTGATAAATTCCTTCTTTATATCCCCAAAATGTCAATTTATTTGSCGCGTTTGATTCAGAAATACACCGGTTCCAACTCGCCCAACCTGACTACAAAGTATCTAATAAGTTACCTGTAAACTTGGTCCAAACATTTCAAACAACGTTCCTAATCCAACCTACGGTATCCTAAAATGTAAATAATCGATAAAATTTAAGACGAGATAAACTGTTTCCAATACCGGATAAAAACAACGTGACAACGTGAAGCGTTCCAGTTCACGCCAGTTCACGCCACGTTCCAGTTCACGCCACCAATATACTAGAGACCTTCAGAGTGACACTTACAAAGAACAGCCATACTTCTTCATTTCTCAAAAGATAAACATCGAACAATTTCTAAAGACTGTTGACATCTAGTGGTAGCCATAGGAGCTGCAACCAGGTTCCTATTAAATAGGGCTTCCCATAGAAAGCCATTGGGATATACTATGACCTCAATTTTTRCCCCCCTGGATGGTTTGTCTTCGGGGTTTTGCCTGCCAAATCAGTTATCTTATACTCACAGACATTATTGTAACAGTTTTAGAAACTGTAGAGTGTTTTCTATGCAACTCTACCAATTATATGCATATCGTAGCTTCTGGGCCTGAGTAACAGGKAGTTTACTTTGGGCACGCTTTTCATCCGGACGTGAAAATACTGCCCCCTATCCCTACGAAGTTTTAAGGGCCCTGTTTTCTACCAACATTTCATCTAGCCATAGAATTGATATCTTTTCAACCATTTCATGAACAAATTAAAAGGCATAGTTCGCTCAAATTACATATTGGTTTCCTTACCCTGTAAGCAGAATATGGACAAGGTAATACAGCACACCATGCTTTGGTCTTGTCCACTATCTCCAAATTGTAACTTTTTAGTGTTTGTGGCACCAAACAATTCAAGTCAATATCCAAGATATTAGCATTTTCCGTGCATCATGTCCAAACATGCATCATGTCCAAATCATCTTAAGGTAACGTAATTAATCTTAAATAAAGGTTAAATATTTTTTATTTATTTAAGCTTCACAATCAATTTTGAATTATTTGGCCATGAAAAACTAAAACACCACAAAGAAAATTGAATTACCCTTTTTATTGTCATTCATTGAATGTATGTAGAATATTTGATTTTCAAACACAATGGCTGCGTTTACACAGGCATCCCAAATCTGATACATTTAACCAATCACATCAGATCTTTTTCAGAGCTGATCTAATTGGTCAAAAGACCAATTAGTGAACAGGGTCAGGACAGGCAAGGGTCAAAAACCAGGAGGACGAGAAAAAGAGTGGCTGGGAAAAGTGAGGAGCTGACAGGACAAACGCTGGTAAGCTTGACAAACAAGATCAACTGGCACAGAAAACAGACAGAAAACACAGGTATAAATACCCAGGGGATAATTGGGGAAGATGGGCGACACCTGGAGGGGGGTGGAGACAAGCACAAGGACAGGTGAAACATCAGGGCGTGACAGTACCACCCCCTCTAGGGACGCCACCTGGTGTCCTACCTGGGCGCATACCTGGTTGAGCTGGGTGCTGGCGCTGGAACTCAGAGTTGAGGCCTGGGTCCAGGATGTCCCTAGCGGAGACCCAGCACCTCTCCTCTGGGCCATAACCCTCACAACCAACCAGGTACTGGAATCCCCTGCCCCGAGGTCGAACCTTCAGGAGGCATCTCACCATTTATGCTGGTCGACCGTCGATGAGACAGGGAAGAGGGGTGGGAGACAAGGGGCAGTCAAACATGGTTRTAACTCTAGACACAGAAAAGGTAGGACAAATATGGAGGGCACGGGGCAACAGAGGATGAACAGCAGAGGGGCTAATGATCTTGGAGTGGGGAGGGGAAAGGTCTCGAGCTTCCGGGGGTGTAGCCGCGGCACTAAAGCGGTGTGCCAGCGCCTCAGGCTTGACCTTCTTGGATACCAGTTGGTGCTTCGGAAGCGAAGTGGCCCTGGCCTTACTAAACCCCTCCCAGAGGTCCTCGTACTCTGCAGAGGTGGCGGAGAAGTCCGGGGCAATTTCTAAGCCCCCAGGAAGATGTCACGGGGCAGGCAGAGCTGACTTCAGGCAATGAGTGTGGCAGAACAGGCTCCAGCCCACGATGGCACCAGTATTGTATCACTGGAGCCAAGAGAATCCCAATACCACGGGAACCTGCGGAGACTCAACCAGCAGGAATTGGATCGGAGGGGGGTGGAGACAAGCACAAGGACAGGTGAAACAGATCAGGGCGTGACAATACCCATCATGAGGTTGCTACAACCTAGCTTACAAATTTAAGTTGAGGGACAAATTGGACTAATCAGGCTGACAGACAGTGAGTGACACATTCAATAACGCCTTGCACACTCTTGCCTGCATCTGGCTGATCTAGGGTGTAATCATTAGTCCAAACAGTTGCAAAATGTTCCGTTATGGAACCAAAACAAGAGTTTAACCTTTTCTCAATCTAGGGGGTGCTGTTTCCACTTTGGAAAATATCGTCTCCAAATTAAACTGCCTCATACTCAATTCTTGCTCGTACAATATGCATATTATTATTACTATTGGATAGAAAACAATCTCTAGTTTCTAAAACCGTTTTAATTATGTCTGTGGGTGAACCAGAACTCTTTCTGCAGCGAAATCCATGACAGGAACTGCGAAGGTCTGAAAACGAGGCTCTGGTCTCAGATCAGTTTAAAGCTGTGTATGTATCCTATGGGTCGACATGAACTGCACCCGCCTTCCCCTGGATGTCAGTAACCAATGAGAAGTGGAATGGAGTGTCTACGTAGTTCTCAGAGCTTATAAAAGGCCAAGGAACGAAGTGAGCTCTCTTTTCGTCGTTCGTCATTGCGCAAAGCAAGACCTCAAGATGGCATTTTGAAACGCTCAGTTATCGGCCTTAGCTATATCCGTCTGTAATTTAATTCGATATAGGTGTTAGAAACATCATAACGAAGTTATTTTAAACCGAGTTATATCAGTTTATGCGAGTATATTGCTATTTTCGGAATTTCCTTAGTATTGCGTTTTGGGGATTTGAGCATGTTGTGGCCACATAGCTATTGTTAGCTGCTAATTCCGAAGTTGAAGACGACGTTTTACAACCAAGCAACGATTCTTTTGGACAAAGGACACCTTGCCCAAGATTCTGATGGAAGCTCGTCCAAAAGTAAGAGCTATTTATGATGTTATTCCGTATTTATGTGGAAAAATGTAAACGCATTTGTCCGCCATTATTGCGGCACTAGTCTGGCTGTAACGCACACTGTATGTCTAGTAACGTTAATTTTAAAAATCTAACTCAGCGGTTGCATTAATAACTAATGCATCTTTCATTTGCTGTCCAACCTGTATTTTTTAGTCAAGTTTACGATTATTTATTGATTAGATTAGGTGCCTTTCCAAGATGTCGCCGGCCAGAATGCATGACCTGTTGCCACTGATCACATTGTATAACCACGATTTGTGCTGCTAAATATGCAAATTTTCGAACAAAACCTATATGCATTGTGTAATATGATGTTACAGGACTGTCATCTGAGGAAGTATATCAAGGTTAGTCAAAAATTATATATCTTTTGCTGTATTGTTACGATCGCTAACCTGTGCTGCTGGTAAATTGCTTGTGTTTCTGGCTATTGTGCTAAGCTAATATAATGCTATATTGTGTTTTCGCTGTAAAACACTTCAAAAATCGGACATATTGGCTGGATTCACAAGATGTTGGGCTTTCATTGCTGTACGCTGTGTATTTTTCAGAAATGTTTTAAGAGAGAATTAGGTATTTGACGTTGGTCTCTGTAAATTATTCTGGCAGCTTCGGTACTATTTCAGATTGCAGCTGCAATGTAGAACTGTGATTATATACCTGAAATATGCACATTTTCTAAAAAAACATATGCTATACTAATATATGTTATCAGACCTGTCATCTTCTGAAGTTGTTTCTTGGTTAGTGGCTATATATATCTTATTGGTTCGAAATTGTGATAGCTACCCATGCAGGAAAAAAATGGTGGGAAAAAGTTGTGTCTTTTGCTATCGTGGTTAGCTAATAGATTTACAATATTGTGTCTTCCCTGTAAAAACTTTTAAAAATCAGAAAATGATGGCTGGATTCACACGATCTGTATCTTTCATCTGGTGTCTTGGACTTGTGATTTAATGATATTTAGATGCTAGTATTTCCTTGTGACGCTATGCTAGGCTATGCTAGTCAGCTTTTTTACTGTGGGGGGTGCTCCCGGATCCGGGATGCGTAGCAAGTAGAAGTTTCTTAACTTTTTAACCACAGATATAGATACACGCTGTTTTGTAAACATTGGTTTGGTGGCTGGAGATGATAAATAGGAGGTTGAAAAGTTGGCGGAATTGCACTTAAAATATTTGTAGCAGAATGCCAGTTTTGTAGTTAGAGGTGATCAACGAACGCCCCAGCAAACATTTTGGTTTTATTGTAGGTCTCAATAGTTAGTTTACCTGCTTTAGTTTTATTCAAGGTCCTTTAACCTTTTACTTTTGATCTTTTGACCTGGCTTTGACCCTTCCATGTTCTGCCACTCAACCCCAAACTAAAAGAACCTGTGCATGTTAGAAGTGTAATTCATTGCTCCCTATGCTGTTGGTATAAACCTATGGTAGTACAGCCAGATTATTGGCATTAGGTGTTAATAATGCTATTTTCTAATGATTAGTCCCTATTGGAATTTGGCCTCTAGGTACCCTTTCTCAGGCCAGAGGTCACTGAAGAGCAGGCCTTAGTAACTGTTATCTGGGCCCCTGAGCCATAAAATTGGCCATGGGTGTCCTTAAGCGATTTCACATGTATAGTCTATTCAACCCCGAGGTCTCAGCCTTGATTTAATGCTTTGGCATTAAACAGCTAACAGAAGTCAAGAGTATTTAGGTCACACCTCCCCTCTGGAGGGGGAGAGATTTGCTGCGAACCTCTTAGAGGAACATGCCTATTCCCATGTGCATATGTCTGTCTATTAAACTTTTAGATAGAGAAGTTGTTTGCGTTATATTTTGTGTCTAGCATTTCTCACCTTGACCAGTTTCCATTCCTAGCATAGGGTCAGTTTATTCCCAACCCCTTTCGGTCAGGCTGTGACACAAATTGCAATACTTGTTATTTCTTGATCCATATTAGTCATGTTGTCACCTACCTCACACCTAAACTCAGCAAAAAAGGAAACGTCTCTTTTTCAGGACCCTGTCTTTCAAAGATAGGTTATTTGGATTTTTACTAATTAACAGATCTTCATTGTAAAGGTTTGAAACACTGTTTCCCATGCTTGTTCAATAAACCATAAACAATTAATGAACATGCACCTGTGGAATGGTCGTTAAGACACTAATAGCTTACAGACGGAAGGCAATTAAGGTCAGTTATGAAAACGTAGGATACTAAAGAGGCCTTTCTACTGACTCTGAAAATCACCAAAAGAAAGATGCCCAGGGTCCCTGCTCATCTGCGTGAACTGTGGCCTTAGGCATGCGCTAGGAGCGATGGGACTTGCAGATGTGGCCAGGGAAATAAATTGCAATGTCTGTACTGTGAGATCACCTCAGACAGACGCTACGGGAAGACAGGACGGCAAGTTCTTGATATCCTTGTCAGTGGCAGACACTTGTAACACACTGCACAGGATCCTGGTACATCCATAAAATCACCCACTGCTGGACATGGTAGGGGATGGTCAAGCAACACGCTGCCGGGAAAGTATATTTACACAGGTATAAGCAAAGTCCTATGCCTTATCAGTCTCAGAATGTCCGTAAAAGTAAGCTGAAGGAGAGCTGATCTGAGGGTTAGTGCCTGTTGTAAGGAGGTCTACTCATACCACTATCACCTTGGCAACACATCGCTATGGGCACAAACCCATGTCTTGGACCAGACAGGGACTGGCAAATAAGTTGCTCTTACTGACAGAGTCGCGGTTTTGTTTCTTCACCAAAGGGTGTAATGGTCAGATTCGCGTTTATCGCGAAGGAGATGATGCATTACTTAGGCCTGTTACTCTGGAGCCGGGATCGAGAGAGGAGGAGGTTCCGTCTTGGTCTGGTGGCGCTGTGATCACAGCATATGACTGAGAGGTCATTTGCAGGCAATCTCACGCTGTGCATTACAGGAAGACATCCTCCATTCCTCATGTGGTACCCTTCCTGCAGGCTCATCCTGAAATGACTTGCAGCATGACAATGCCACCAGCCATACTGCTCGTTCTGTGCGTGTTTCCTGCAAGAAGAATGTCAGTGTTCTGCCATGCAGCGAAGAGCCCGGATCTCAATCCATTGAGCCAGTTGGAACCCATTGATCGGAGAGTGAGGGCTAGGGCCATTCACACACATTTCTGGGAACTTGCAGGTGCCTTGGTGGAAGAGCGGGGTAACATTCACAGCAATAACTGGCCAATCTGGTGCAGTCCATGAGGAGAGATGCACGGCTGTACTTAATGCAGCTGGTGGCCACACCAGATAATGATTACTTTTGAATTTGACCCCTTTATTCAGGGTGACATTATTCCATTTCTGTTAGTCACATGAATGTGGAACTGTCAGTTATATCCAGTTGTTGAATCTTATGTTCATACAAATATTTACACATGTTAAGTTTGCTGAAATAAATGCAGTTGAAGCGAGGAGAGGACATTTATTTTTTTGCTGAGTTTATTAGCCTTCCCTATCACATTTCACAATGCTTCAAGAGGGCCACCATTGTTCCTGTTCCCAAGAAAGCTAAGGTACTGGAGCTAACGACTACGCCCCGTAGCACTCACTTCCGTCATCATGAAGTGCTTGAGAGACTAGTCAAGGACCATATCACCTGCCACCCTACCTGACACCCTAGACCCACTCCAATTTGCTCTACCCATTAGGTCCACAGACTCACGCAATCGCAACCACACTGCACACTGCCCTAACCCATCTGGACAAAATTAACTATATGTGAGAATGCTGTTCATCGACTACAGCTCAGCATTTAACACCATAGTACCCTCCAAACTCGTCATCAAGCTCGAGACCCTGCCCTGTGCAACTGGGTACTAGACTTCCTGACGGGCCGCCCCCTGGTGGTGAGGGTAGGTAACAACATCTCCACTCCGCTGACCTCAAACACTGGGCCCCACAAGGGTGCGTTCTGAGCCCTCTCCTGTACTCCTGTTTCACCCGAACTGCGTGGCCATGCACGCCTCCAACTCAATCATCAAGTTTGCGGACGACACTTACAGTTGGTAGGCTTGAATTACCAACAACGACGAGACGGCTACAGGGAGGAGTGAGGCCCTCGGAGTGTGGTGTTAGGAAAATAACTTCTACTTGCTACCAAACCCGGACGGGAGCACCCCCACAGTAAAAAAGCTGACTAGCATAGCCTAGCATAGCGTCACAAGTAAATACAAGCATTAAATATCATTAAATCACAAGTCCAAGACACCAGGATGAAAGATACAGATCTGTGAATCCAGTCATCATTTCTGATTTTTAAAATGTTTTACAGGGAAGACACCAATATGTAAATCTATTAGCTAACATGATAGCAAAAGACACCACTATTTTTTCTCCCACCATTCTTTCCTGCATGAGTAGCTATCACTAATTAGACTAAATAAAGATATATAAAGCCACTAACCAAGAAACAACTTCTAAGTATGACAGTCTGATAACATAATTATGGTATAGGATAGTTTTTTTTTAGAAAAAGTGCATATTTCAGGTGTAATAAATCACAGTTCTACATTGCAGCTGCAATCTGAAATAGCGTTGGAAGCAGCCGGAATAATTACAGAGACGACGTCAATTACCAAAAGAATCATCCTAAAACATTTCTGAAAATACACAGCATACAGCAATCGAAAGACACAGGTCTTGTGAATCCAGACAATATTTCAGATTTTCTAAGTGTTTTACAGTGAAAACACTAAATCGTTATATTAGCAATACCACATGTGCAAACGTTACCCGAGCATTGATACAAGCCAAAGAGAGGATAACGTAATCATCGCCAAAATGTTAAATTTTTTCACTAACCTTCTCAGAATGCTTCCGATGACACTCCTGTAACATCATTTTACAACATTACTATAGAGTTTGTTCGAAAATGTGCATTTTGCCACAAAAAAAGTGGTTATAACATGACAATACTAGCAAAACTAGCCTGGAATGTCGGTCTCCATTTTTGGACAGTGATTGGCGTAATTATAACTATCGTAAACTTGACTAAAAAATATAGGGTGGACAGCAATCGAAAGACAAATTAGTTCTTAATGCAATCGCTGATTTACTTTCTAAAAGTATCCTTACTGTGCAATAAGGGTTCGCCAAGCGAAGCTTCTACAAAAAAAAAATGGGGAATAGCGTATAACATTTTTCGACAGAACAACGATTTATCATCATAAATAGTTCTTACTGTGAGCTGTTCTTCCATCAGTATCTTGGGCAATGTATCTTTCTTGGGTTACTTTCTTTTGGTCGAAAGCTGTCGCTTTGCCGGAAATGCCGCTAACGTCGTACGGGACCCCGAAACGTGCCGGTGCTTCAATGTGCATCAAAAGAAATGCCTCAAAATCGCACTAAACAGATATAAATTGCTATAAAATGGTTTAAATTAACTACCTTATGATGTTTTTAACACTATAACGAGTAAAAATGACGGCGATATATAAGTGGCTAAACCAACGCTTTGAAGAGAGAGTCCGAGTCCGCCTTGCGTGAGGCGCAGCATGGAAAGACGGTAATCCGGTCTTTTTTTGTTTATACGGGCCCTGGATTGCGCAATCGACTCATTCAAATGTCATGCTCTTACTGACATCTAGAGAAGCATGGGCAGTGTTTGTTTATACTCAATTTTACTGGAATCTCACTCCATATAGGAAAAGTGCTGTAGAAGGAGTTCTGTTTTACTCAGAGAATAATTCAAACGTTCTATAGAAACTAGAGAGTGTTTTTCTATCCATAATAACAATAATATGCATTATTGTAACGCAAGAATTGAGTATGAGGAGTTTAATTTGGAGACGATAAATGCTAATGTCTGAAACAGCACCCTAATATTGAGAAAACGGATGAACCTCACACTCAACGTCAACAAAACAAGATAGATTATTGGTGGACTTAGGAAAAGCAGAGGGAAGCACCCCCTATCCAAGTCGACGGGACAGTAGTGGAGAGGGTAGTAGTTTTTAAAGTTCCTCGGTGTACACATCACGGGACAAACTGAATTGGTTCACCCGCACCAGCAGCGTTGTTGAAAGAAGGCGCAGCAGCGCCTTCTTCAACTAGGAGGCTGAAGAAATTCGCTTGTCCAAAAGCACTTACAAACTTCTAAAGATGCACAATCGAGAGCATGGTCTGTCGGGCTGTATCTACGCTGGTACGGCAAACTTGCTCCGCCACAACGTTAAGGCTCTCCAGAGCGGTAGTGAGGTCTGCACATCGATCACCGGGGGAAACTACTGCCCTCCAGAACCCCTACACCACCCGATGTCACAGGCAGGCATAAAGATATCAGAGGACAAACACGACCCCGAGCCACTTGCCTGTTCACCCCGCATCATCCAGAAGGCGAGGCAGTTAACCGGTGCATAAAGCAGGGACGAAGACCTGAAAAAACTTCTATCAAGGCCATCAGACTGTTAAAAGCACACTACATTAGTGGCTGCTGCCAACATATGACTCAACTCCAGCCCTTTAATATGGGAATTATGGGAAATGTATTAAAATGTATACTAGCCACTTTTAACAATGCCACCTAAATATAATGTTTACATTACCCTACATTACTCATCTCATATTGTATATGTATTATATGTACTCTTATTATCATCTACTGGATCTTGCCATCTTTATGTAATACTGTATCACTATCGACTTTAACTATGCCACTTTTATGTTATATACCCTACATTACTCATCTCATATGTATATACTGTATCTATTACCATCTACTGCATCTTGCTATGCCGTTCTGGTTACCATCATTCATTATATATCTTTATGTTACCATATTCTTTATCCCTTTATACACACAAGTGTAAAGGTAGTAGTTGTGGAATTGTCTAGGTTAGATTACTCGTTGGTTATACTGCATTGCGAACTAGACAGCACAAGCATTTCGCACACTCGCATTAACATCTGCTAACCATTGTGTATGTGACAAATAAAATTTGATTGACATGTCTATCTCTGCAATTACTGCCACCCGTGTGTAACTACATGTATAACAGAGAGCCTGAAAGATGGGGTAAGTTCGACACATATTTCAAGCTGAATTTCCGGTACTCCTGTATGATTTCATTGTCAATGCTTAGTAGTGGTTGGACATAATTAAGTAATGTTATAGCATCCAGCAATCTCAGGTGTACTTTTATAAATTTAAATATATTCTCTTTTTGATCAGAAGCTGTCTCTTCGTTATTTGATAATTTAAGAAAGGTAAACTGAGGATATTAATTCTGTCATTCTTTCCATCACATCTAATTAAAAGGAAGGATGCCACTGCAATGTAAGTGTCTGTTTAAGGATCGGTGACCACTGATGTTAGTCAGGTGAAGGTGATCCGTTGGCATTCCCTCTCCTTCTATAATATCCTCGTAAATGGAAAGAACTCACTCTAAATTACTTTTTTATTTCACCTTTATTTAACCAGGTAGGCTAGTTAGAACAAGTTCTCCTTTACAAACTTGGCACCTGCCAAGGAAAGAAAGCAGTTCGACCACAACAACAACCAGTTTACACAGGAATAAACAAACATAAGTCAATATACAGTAGAAAAAAAGTATGTACAGTGGGGAAAAAGTATTATGATACACTGCCTGATTTTGCAGGTTTTCCTACTTACAAAGATGTAGAGGTCTGTAATTTTTCATGTATATGGTCTGTAATTTTATATTCATAGGTACACTTCAACTGTGAGGACGGAATCTAAAACAAAAAATCCAGAAAAATCACATTGTATTGGATTTTAAGTAAATCATTTGGATTTTATTCGCATGACATAAGTATTGACACCTACCAACCAGTAAGAATTCGGCTCTCACAGACCTGTTTAGTTTTTCTTTAAGAAGCCCTCCTGTTCTCACTCATTACCTGTATTAAATGCACCTGTTTGAACTCGTTACCTGTTATAAAAAGACACTCTGTCCACACACTCAATCAAACAGAGCTCCAATCTATACAAGGCCAAGACCAGAGAGCTGTGTAAGGACATCAGGGATAAAATTGTAGGACCTGCACAAGGCTGGATGGGCTACAGGACAATAGGCAAGCAGCTTGGTGAGAAGGCAACAACTGTTGGCCGAATTATTAGAAAATGGAAAGAAGTTCAAGATGACGGTCAATCACCCTCGGTCTGGGGCTCCTGCAAGACCTACCTCCGTGGGGCATCAATGATCATGGAGGAAGGTGAGGGATCAGCCCAGAACTACACGGCAGGACCTGGTCAATGACCTGAAGAGAGCTGGGACCACAGTTCTCAAAGAAACCATTAGTAAACACCTACGCTAGTCATGGATTAAAATCCTGCGGCGCACGCAAGGTCCCCTGCTCAAGCCAGCGATGTCCAGGCCCGTCTGAAGTTGCCAATGACCATCTGGATGAATCCGAGGAGGAATGGGAGAAGGTCATTGTGGTCTGATGAGACAAAAATAGAGCTTTTTGGTCTAAACTCCAATCGGCGTGTTTGGAGGAAGAAGAATGATGAGTACAACCCAAAAACACCATCCCAAACATGAAGCATGGAGGTGGAAACATCATTTTGGGGTGCTTTTTCTGCAAAGGTGACAGGACGACTGCACCGTATTGAGGGGAGGATGATGGGGCCATGTATCGCGAGATCTTTGGCAACAACCTCCTTCCTCCCTCAGTAAGAGCATTGAAGATGGGTCGGGCTGGGTCTCTCAGCATGACAACGACCCGAAAACACACAGCCAGGGCAACTAAGGAGTGGCTCCGTAAGAAGCATTCAAGGTCCTGGAGTGGCCCCAGCCAGTCTCCAGACCTGAACCCAATAGAAAATCTTTGGAGGAGCTGAAAGTCCGTATTGCCCAGCGACAGCCCCGAAACCTGAAGGATCTGGAGAAGGTCATGTATGGAGGAGTGGGCCAAAATCCGTGCGCAGTGTGTGCAAACCTAGTCAAGAACTAAAGGAAAACGTATGATCTCTGTAATTGCAAACAAAGGTTTCTGTACCAAATATTAACCTCTAACGAGCTCTACCCCGGGTCCGGGAGCACCCCCCATCCCCCCACACACGTTTAGCATAGCTAGCATGCTTCACAAGTAGTTATAGATCTAAATATCATTAAATCACAAGTCCAAGACACCAGATGAAAGATACAGATCTTGTGAATAACACCATTTCAGATTTTTAAAATGTTTTACAGGGAAGACGAAATATGTAAATCTATTAGCTAAACAGTTAGCAAAATACACCACTATTCTAACTCCATCAGTTTCTTACTCCTCTCAGGTGCTATCACCAAATTCGGCTCAACTAAGATATTGATATCCACTAACCAAGAAAAAACCTCTTCAAGATGACAGTCTGATAACAATTCATGGTATAGGATAGTTTTTGTTAGAAAAAAGTGCATATTTCAGGTAGAAATCACAGTTTACAATTGCACCGACCATCACAAAATCGACTAGAATTACTAGATAGAGCAACGTGTATGACCAATTTACCTCATCATAAAAACATTTCATAAAATAGCAACATAGCAATGGAAAGACCCAGTTCTTGTGATTTCAGACCATATTTCAGATTTTCTAAGCGTTTTTAGCGAAAACACAATAAAATCGATAAGTTAGCATACACATGTGCAAACGTCCCAGAGCATCGATTCCAGCCAAAGAGGCTATA
>NC_036860.1:61810860-61836702 GCF_002910315.2 Salvelinus sp. IW2-2015
TGTGTATATTGGTTCCTAACTTCCCTGAAAAGTTGCATATCACGGGGGCTATTTGATGCTAATGCAGTACGCCACAGGATGTTTTTGTGCTGGTCAAGGGCAGTCAGGTCTGGAGTGAACCAAGGGCTATATCTGTTCCTGGTTTTACATTTTTTGAATGGGGCATGCTTATTTAAGATGGTGAGGAAGGCACTTTTAAAGAATAACCAGGCTTCCTCTGACGGGATGAGGTCAATGTCCTTCCAGGATACCCGGGCCAGGTAGATTAGAAAGGCCTGTTCGCTGAAGTGTTTCAGGGAGCGTTTGACAGTGATAAGGGGTGGTTGTTTGACCGCAGACCCATTATGGATGCAGGCAATGAGGCAGTGATCGCTGAGATCTTGGTTGAAGGAGGCAGAGGTGTATTTGGAGGGCAAGTTGGTTCGGATGACATCTATGAGGGTGCCCGTGTTTATGGATTTGTGGTTCATTGATAATTTGTGTGAGACTGAGGGCCTCAAGCTTAGATTGTAGGATGGCCGGGGTGTTAATACTGCCCCTTCAGCCATAAGAAGTCGAGTAGCTTGGATGAAAGGTGCCCATTGTAAACGGCCTAAAGTTTCTAAAACTGTTTGAATTAAGTCTGTGAGATTAACAGAACTCATATGGCAGGCAAAAACCTGAGAAGTTCCGCCTCCTGTTTGGATTTTTTCTGGGGGTGCCATATTTTCAACCAAGCTCTTATTGAAAATACAGAGAGATATTGATGGGTTTTCACTTCCTACGGCTTCCACTAGATGTCAATGGTTTTTGTGAAGCTATCTTTAGCTGGAAAAAATGGCTGTGGTTATTGTGGTTTCCTAACATAATCGTTTGTAGTGCTTTCGCTGAGAAGCCTATTTGAAATCGGACACTTTGGTGGGATTAACAACAAGATTACCTTAAATGATATAAGACACATGAATGTCTGAGGAATTTTAATTATGAGATTTCTGTTTTTTGAATTTGGCGCCCTGCACTTCGACTGGCTGTTGTCATATCGATCCCGTTAACGGGACTGCAGCCATAAGAAGTTTTAAGCATGTCCCAGTTTAGGTCACCTAGCAGCACAAGCTCTGAAGATAGATGGGGGGRAATCATTCACATATGGTGTCCAGGGCACAGCTGGGGGCAGATGGTGGTCTATAGCAAGCGGCAACAGTGAGAGACTTGTTTCTGGAAAGGTGGATTTTTAGAAGTAGAAGCTTGAATTGTTTGGGCACAGACCTGGATAGTATGACAGAACTTTGCAGGCTCTCTCTGCAGTAGATTGCCACCCCCCCCCCCTTTGGCAGCTCCATCTTGTCGGAAAATGTTATAGTTAGGGATGGAAATTTCAGGGTCTTTGGTGGTKTTCCTAAGCCAGGATTCAGACATGGCTAGGACATCTGGCTTGACAGAGTGTGCTAAGGCAGTGAATAAAACACACTTGGGGAGGAGGCTTCTAATGTAAACATGCATGAAACCAAGGCTTTTARGGTTACAGAAGTCAACAAATGAGAGCGCCTGGGGAATTTGAGCAGAGCTAGGCACTGCTGGGCCTGGATTAACCTCTACATCACCAGAGGAGGAGTAGGATAAGGGTATGGCAAAGGCTATAAGAACTGGTCGTCTAGTACGTTCGGAAAAGAGAGTAAAAGGAGCAGGTTTCTGGGCGCGATAGAATAGATTCAAGGCATAATGTACAGACAAAGGTATGGTAGGATGGGAATACAGTGGAGGTAAACCTAGGCATAGAGTGACGATGAGAGAGATATTGTCTCTAGAAACATAATTCAAACCAGGTGTTGTCACCGCATGTGTGGGAGGTGGAACTGAAGGGTTAGCTAAGGCATATTGAGCAGGGCTAGAGGCTCTACAGTGAAATAAGACAATAATCACTACCCAGAACAACAATGGACAAGGCATATTGACATTAGGGAAAGGCATGCGTAGCCGAGTGATCATAGGGGTCCAGTGAGTAGTTAAGCTGGCTGGAGACACAGCGATTCAGACAGCTAGCGGGCCTGGGCTAGCAAGCTAGCAGAAGGGCCTTACAGGTACGTTGCGATGGAAGAAGTCTGTTGTAGCCTCCTCATGCAGAGCCTCCTCGTGCAGAGCCCCCTCGTGCAGAGCCCCCTCGTGCGGTTCCATCAGCAGACCAGCCGTGATGAATTAGTAGGGTTCCGTGTAGTAAAGGTGCCCAGTCCAATTGGCAAAATKGGTATAGTGGCCCACGAAATTGGCCGATGGACCTATTCAGCTAACAGTCCGATATGCTCTAGACAGCTAGCGGGCCGCGGCTAGCAGGCTAGCAGATGGACATTCAGGGGACGTCGCGACGGAGGGGTCTGTAGCAAAAAGAACCCTCGGGCAGATTACGTCAGTAGTCCAGTTGTGATGGATTAGCAGGGCTTCGTGTAGTAAAAGGGGTCCAAAATAGGTATTGTAGCCCAAGGAGTGGCTGATGGACCTCTTCAGCAAGCCGGGAGATGGGCCTAGCATGGGCTAGCTCCAGGCTAATTGGTGCTTGCTTCGGGACAGAGACGTTAGCCAGGAGTAGCAACTCGGATTGGAGCTAGCTAGCTGCGATGATCCAGGTGAGAAGGTTCAGAGCTTGCGGAAGGAATCCGGGGATATGGAGAGAAAWTAAGTCCAGTATGCTCTGGTTTGAATTGCGTTGTACAAACTGGCGGGAGATTTCCGAGCTAGAGGTTAGCTGATGACCGCTAGCAGTGGTTAGCTGACTACTAGCTAGTAAGCTGGCTAGCTCTGTTGGAGGATTCCGGTTCAAAAGTAAAGAAAAATACTTTAGAAAATAGCAGATCCATACCACATTGGGTGAGGCGGGTTGCAGGAGAGTATATTGAAGTTGAGGTTTAGGAAAAATATAAAAAAATATGCTTAGAAAAAAGATATATACACGGGACACGACGAGGACAAAGACGTCTGACTGCTACGCCATCTTGGATGTATAAGGAATTAGTTAAGAAATAACTGAAATGTTATGTTGGCAACTGCATGTTATAGCAATTACAAACAAACAAACACAACGAAACATAACCATGGACCAAGTAGCTGCCAACTCGACTAAAGTGAGTATAGAGACACTACTAACAAATGTGCACTGGCAATGAGAAACTGTCTAACTTCTTGCCACTATAGGGGGTGCTGTTTCGCATTAGCATAATTTGCTCAACAGATTAAACGGCTTCCTAATAAATTCTTGCTCGTACAATATGCATATTATTGTTATTATTGGATAGAAAACACTCTCTAGTTTCTATAGCCGTTGGAATTTTGTCTCTGAGTGGTACAGAACTCAATCTACAGCACTTTTCATGATAGGGAGTCAGATTTCAGACATCCTGGCCCCTGATCTGGAGTCAGTTTAAAGGTCCCTGTAAATGCTATGGAGAAACAGACACTTCTTACGTCTTCTCCTGGATGTCAGTACGTGATGACGCTTTGAATGGAGTCGATTGGCGCAATCAGGGGCTGCATAAAAGAGCAAATACCGGAAGTAGCATCCCTTTGCTGCCTGCGCGTTGCGCACGGGGACGTCGGACTCGCCTCCTTCCAAGCGTTTGTTTAGCCAGTATATTTCTCTGGTCATGTTTTTACTCGTTAGAGGTGTTAAAAACATCATAAGGTAGTTAATTTAAACGTTTTATAGCAATTATTATCGTTTTAGTGCGATTTTGACCCATTTATTTCTGAGGCACTTTGAACAGGCTGGACGTTTCCAGTTCATGCCGAACGTTAGTGGGCATTTCCACATGGCAAGAGGACAGCTTTCGACCAAAAGACGATTAGACCCAAGAAAGGATTCTTTGCCCAAGATTCTGATGGAAGAACAGCTCACAGTAAGAACAATTTATGATGATAATCGTGTTTCTGTCGAAAAATGTTAAACGCTTATGTCGCCCTTTTGTTTTGTATAGCTTCGCTTGGCGCAACCTGTATTGAAAAGTAAGGATAATTTAAAAAATGTAAATCAGCGATTGCATTAAGAACTATTTGTCTTTCGATTCCTGTCAACCCTATATTTTTTAGTCAGTATATGATTAGCTTTTGATTAAACTAGATCACTAAAAGATGGCGACCGACATTTCCAGGCTTGTTTTGCTACTATTTTCATTGTATAACCACGTTTTTTTATGGCTAAATATGCACATTTTCGAACAAACTCTATATGTATGTTGTAAAATGATGTTACAGGAGTGTAATCGGAAGACTTGAGAAGGTTAGTGAAAAAATTAATACATTTTGGCGATGATTACGTTATCCCTCTTTTGGCTTGTATCAATGCTCGGTAACGTTTGCACATGTGGTATGCTAATATAACGATTTATTGTGTTTTCACTGTAAAACACTTAGAATCTGAAATATTGTCTGGATTCACAAGAACTGTGTCTTTCCATTGCTATGCTTTGGTCTATTTTATGAAATGTTTTATGATGAGTAAATTGGTCATAACCGTTGCTCTCTGTAGTAATTCTAGTCGGTTGTGATGGTGGGTGCAATTGTAAACTGTGATTTCTACCTGAATATGCACATTTCTCTAACAAAACCTATCCTATACCATAAATATGTTATCAGCCTGTCATCTGATGAGGTTTTTTCTTGGTTAGTGGCTATCAATATCTTAGTTTAGCCGAATTGGTGATAGCTACTGGTGGAGAGAAAAAAATGGTGGACAAAGAAATTGTGTATTTTGCTAACGTGTTTAGCTAATAGATTTACATATTGTGTCTTCCCTGTAAAACATTTTAAAAATCTGAAATGGTGGCTTTATTCACAAGTCTGTATCTTTCATTAGGTGTCTTGGACTTGTGATTTAATGATATTTAGATGCTACTATTTAATTGTGACGCTATGGCTAGCGATGCTAATCAGTGTGGGGGTGGGGGGGTGGGGGGTGATCCCGGATCCGGGGTTGAGGCTCGTTAGAGGCTAAGCAGATGAAGAAAATATCCGATCTCAAAAAAATCTAAACTGATATGACAGAACTGGGCAAACACGTGCAGGAGGCCAAAATCGGCTTAATCCAGAAAACCGTGGCTGAATAAAAATACATAATTACAGGGCTTACACTGAAAGATTAAACTGGATGGATGACTTCAATCCCCGTTCAAATCTTAGTTTCGTAAATTTCCATGAAATGCTGTGGAACAACCAGAATGGAAGAATCCCTGGAAAGGTAATACCACAACTATTGGGTCAGTAGAACTTCACATAGGCTCCCATAGTCAAACAAGCACATCGAACATGCGGCCAAAGAGGAGACACAAGCAAACCAAGGGGCATCATCGCAAAGTTCCTTAACTATATTGGCAAAGAATGTTCTACAACTTGCCATCAAAGCCAAAGTGTCAGGACTCTAAACTTTGGTTAAACGTTGTTTATCCCGGCAAATGTGGTTTCTGTGCAGTCCTCTAGAAGGAAACCAAATTTGTTTCATCATTCTACATGACGTTTTGGCTACACAACACGTCAATTAGCCCATGYAGGTCAGCCATCATTACGCACCAATGAGACGAGCGGTGTTCGCTTGTTTGACAGTGTCTGGGCTTTCCAGCAGGATGTGAATGCCCTTTGTACGACAAACAGCCATCGATCTGTGCACAGCTGTGTTAATTCTCAGGTGAAAGCAAACAGGATGCATAGTATTTTACGTTACGCAGCGGTTCACGCTCTTCTACAAACTTTTCTCAAATCTGAAAAAGTAAAACATGGCTACTAATAGTAGACTTCATCAGCATAAATTGAATTTCCTCGCTGTAGTTTCCTGACACTCGTATGTTGATGGGAGTGGTATTGTGAGTGACCCGGCCTATGGAGCGACTGTCCAGCGCTCTAATGTCCATGGGAATGGAGGGCCTGAGTGGGGATGCCCAGCTCGGACGCCAGGGTAGCATCCCAAAAACTTGACGGGTACCCGGAGAGATTGACTGGTTCCCCCACAGCAGGATGGCATGGAAAGGGGTGCGAGTAAGGGGAGAGGCAAAGTTCTCTGTATGGCCCACCAGAGTACTCGCCCCTTCTTGATGAGCCTGGGTTTTTAATGGGGAGGTAGCTAAGAAATGTCCCATAGCTCCACAATATAGACAGCTCTGGGTGTGGAGTCAGCAAAAGCGCTCAGCACGAGTCAATCTAGCCCTGCCCAGGRACATGGTCTCCGAAGCAGGCGAGTCGGCAGCCCTCAGTGATTCCCGAGAAGACTCAGGTGACGTCGGGTCCACTCGGACATGTAGACTTGGAGGTGAGTTGGGAATCGAGGGCGACAAGGCACGGACTCCCTCTCCCTCCTACGTTCTCGAAGCCGCCCATCAATCGGGATGGTCAAGGCAATGATGGAGTCAACATCCGTGGGCAGCGAATTCATCTTTGATCACCTCCGATAATCCGTGAAAGAACATGTCAAAGAATGCTTCCAGGTTCCAGGCACTCTCAGCCTCCAACGTGCGAAAATCCACCACGTAGTCTGCCACACTACGGGAGTCTTAACGTAGCTGGAGCTTCTCTCCCAGACAGAGAATCAAAAACCTTCTGAACTCCCACCACGAACTCCTCCTGAGGCAGACGGCAGACTGTTGCTCCTACACCGCCGTAGCCCAGGCGAGTGACCTCCCCGACATCAGCGTTATGAGGAGTTCTGTTCCCCACATCGTAATTGCTCTCAGCGGAGGATAACTTCCTGGAGAAGAAGGCACAGGGATGTGATTTTGGAGGCGTTCCCACCCACTGAGAGAGTATGGCTCCTACTCCGGAGGCATCCACCTCCAGGGTGAAAGGAAGGGTCGGATCCGGTTGGCGAAGGACAGGAGCTGAGGTGAAGAGGCGTATCAAGTTCTTGAAAGCAGTCAGTGCGGCGTCAGTCCATTGACGGGTCCGGGTCTTTTGGCTGGTAAGAGCAGTGAGGGAGCGGCAGTAGAACTGAAGTTCCGAATGAACCGACGATAGTAGTTGAAGAACCCAATGAAACATTGGAGTTCCTTAATGGTGGTGGGTTTGGGCCAGTTACAGATGGCGGTGACTTTGTTCTCATTCATGTTGACCCCTCCAAGTGTCAGTACAAAACCAAAGGAAGTTTACCGAGGTTACATGGAAGGCGCTCTTTCAAGTCTTCACATAAAGGTTATGGTCAAGGAGCTGTTGAAGAACCTTTTGCACATGCTGTATGTGTTCCTTCATGGAGTAAATCAGGATGTCATCAATGTAGACAATGAAAAAGCGGTTGATCATATCCTGGAAAACCTTGTTCATAAAGGATTGGAAGACAGCGGGGGCGCTAGTAAGGCCATAGGGCATGACCAGGTATTCGTAGTGCCCTCATGCGGTGATAAAGGCTGTCTTCCATTTGTCGCCTTCAGGTATATGGACAAGGTTATATGCACTTCGCAGGTCAAATTTTGTATAGYTGTTGGCACGGCCCACTTGTTCAAGTGTCACTGGGATCAGAGGGAAACGGTTCTTGACTGTGACATCATTCAGGGAACGGTAAGCAATACTTGGACAGAGACCACCATCCTTTTTTCCAAATGAAGAAGCGGGACACACCAGGGGAAGAAGGACGAATGAAACTGTTTGAGTGCTTCATCAATGTAGTTCTCCAATGCCTCATTTTCCGGGACAGATAGGGGGTAAACACGACCCGTCGGTGGGGACACTCAAGGGAGTAAGTCAATAGCACAGTCCCCTGGGCGATGTGGTGGCAGAGTGGAGGCCTAGATTTTGCTGAAGACATTGCTGTACTGGGCATTTTAAGATGGTATGGTGGGTGGTACGGCAGAGGCAGAGTCCTCAATGGTGGTGGCTCTGCAAAGTAGGCTGAGAGAGCTGGTGAAGCAGGTAGAAGACCAGGACAGTAGTTCTGTTTGCCCTGTTTGGGGGGGAAAACAGGGCAATGGCAGAGTAGGTTATCTTTCCTTCCACAGCATAGGCAGAGCCCTTCTTGGATCCGCCTTTGACGTTCGATACATGGGAGAGGAGAATGGCACAACTGCATGGGCTCTGGAAGACTCKGACGGGATGACAGAATCATGGAAAGAGAAGGTTTTGGGTTCCTGGGTGGCAGAGTTCTTCGGCGGTCGGCGATGAGGTGGTCGATGGAGATACGAATGTATTGATTTAAATCCTGAAGGTCACCTCGACAGGCCAGCACCGCCTGAAGTTCCCTGTTGAGCCCTCTTCGGTAGACGGTAAGTAAAGTAGCCTCATTCCATCCACTCCCTGCAGCCATGCTGCGGAACTCAAGGACATACTCGGCAGCTGAATTGCGTCCTTGTTGAAGTTCTATGAGGAGGTCTCCTATAGGACGACCGGTAGGAGACTGATCAAATAAATCTTTGAAGAGGGTGTGGAAATGGGTCTCGGATCAGAGTTATGTGCTGTTGGCAGTCCATATGGTGGTGGCCCAATCCAGGGCTTTGCCTGTGAGTAGAGACAAAATCCACCCTGTTCTTGACAGTGGCGCAGTTAGTGGGGTTGTGCTCAATGTATTTGCTGCATTGCATCAGAAATCCATGACATTTCCCAGGTGAACCGTCATATTGTCCAGGCATGGATATGAATGAAGGAGGGCTATGGGTTACGATACCTGGCATCGGAGGAGTAGGGATAGGCTGATGGAGAAGACGGCAGATTTCCTCCATACGCTCCGCTTGCTGGGTTAGGCACCGCTGTAGCTCTGCTGAATCAATTCCGTTTTTGGGTGAGGTATTCTGTAATGAACACTCAGGGAGAAAAAAGGTGTAGATTCACGCGCTTTGCGCAGCAGGTGTTTATTTCAGGAATCGTGGTCACAGGTAGGCAAACAGGCAGGTGAATCAAAACTAGGACTGAAGGCTATAACTGGTTCTCACAAACAAGCTAGGAAAAGGCTTAGTAGAGTCAAAACGAACAATACCTCACAAAGGCACAAACAGAATGAACTGAACTAAATAAGGAGCTGATGAGACCAGGTGAGTAACTAACACAGGTGAAATCAATTAACAAAAATGAAAGACAGGGCTACGTTCAAGAACAGAAAGGAACAGGGCTACGTTCAAGAACACAACGAAACAGAACACAAGGTTGTCTAACAAAATAAACACAGAACCTTAGTTACATATTTTATCAAATAAATAAATTATATTTTGATCAGTAGCCGTCTCTTTGGTCATTGATAACGTATGATGCCACACTTCAGAAAGAGTCACATGAGGAAGCTGTATAGCAGAGAGCATGTTTATTCTAATTCAATAAATGTTTTAATCACATCTAACTGAAAGGAAGAAAAAACAAACAGCATTCTCTTGCCTAGCTTATGCTAAAATAAATGCAAAAATATACACCCTAAATGCATTGACATTCTGAAAATTCAAAGCACACTTTTCATTAAACTGATTGCTGATAGATGTTCGGTTTTAGAGAGGATGTGTTCGACTCTGAGGCATGTGACTCTGAGGCACCCTTTTTTTCTAAATGGAGAAGTGGTAGCCCTCTACCACTGTTATTTTCTTTTTTCAGAAAAGGAACCAAAATTTTCCCAGACACCTCTGGAACTTTTCACATGCATTGTTATACATTCAAATGAGTGGTTTTATTCTCCCATGCCTCAGAGTGGAAGTATGATGATGTGAACATATCCTCACTAAGACTGAACATTTCCCCAAGTTTTATTAAATGTGTATTCATCTAGCCATTGTATAGATATGTTTTCACCATTTAGAATCAGTCAATTTGTCTGGCTACCCAGACTCCTTGCTCCTGCTAAACACTACACCAAGCCCACAGACGTTAGTTTATTCTCCACAATGATTCTGGATCTGAGTACTTCCCGATCCTTCACCGAATGCGAACACATTCTAACCGTTCTGATTGGTCCCAGAAACCAATGGGTTGGGCCAGAACACGAAAACACATGGAAAAAGCGGTGTTTTGAAAATTCGTCATTGGCTTTGACACCCTGATTGGTTAGAGATGATCCAATCGCTGATGAATTTGATTTGCACAACACCCCTCATTTTGACGTCACCACAACTGACATCAATGATGTCAGTCTCAGACTGATGTATGTAGCAAAAAGAGCAGCGGAAGAATTCTGATTGAGTCGTCAGGCAACCAGTTAATGGCCACATGGACTCTTAATCTCTACCCGGTACAACGCGAGCCCCCAACTGTTCAGAGGAAACTGTGTGAATCAGGCCTTCATGGTTGAATTGCTGCAAAGAAACCACCACTAAAGGACACCAGTTAGAATAAGATACTTGTTTGGGCCAAGAAACACGAGCAATGGACATTAGACCGGTGGAAATGTGTCCCTTGGTCTGTAATCCAAATTGGAGATTTTTGGATCCAACCGCCGTGTCTGTGAGACGAGTGTGGGTGAACGGTTGATTTACGCATGTGTATTTCCAACCGTAAAGCATGGAGAAGGAGGTGTTATGGTGTGGCGGTGCTTTGCTGGTGACACTGTCGTGATTTATTTAGAATTCAAGGCATACTTAACCAGCATGGCTACCACAGCATTCTGTAGCGATACGCCATCCCATCTGATTTGGGCTTAGTGGGACTGTCATTTGTTTTTCAATAGGACAATGACCCAACACACCTCCAGGCTGTGTAAGGGGTATTTGACCAAGAAGGAGAGTGATGGAGTGCTGCATCAGATGACCTGGCCTCCACAATCCCCCTTAACCTCAACCAAATTGAGATGGTTTGAGATTGAGATGGATGAGTCGGACCGCAGAGTGAAGGAAAAGCAGCCAACAAGTGCTCAGCATATGTGGGAACTCCTTCAAGACTGTTGGTAAAGCATTCCAGGTGAAGCTAGTTGAGAGAATGCCAAATGTGTGCAAAGCTGTGATCAAGGCAAAGGGTGGCTACTTTGAAGGATCTCAAATATAAAATATATTTAGATTTATTTAACACTTTTTTGGTTACCACTTGATACCATGTGTGTTATTTCATAGTGTTGATGTCTTCACTATTATTCTACAATGTAGAAAATAGTAAAAAGAAAAGAAAAACCCTTGAATGAGTAGGTGTTCTAAAACTTTTGAGCGGTGGTGTGTGTATATACACTGCTCAAAAAAATAAAGGGAACACTTAAACAACACAATGTAACTCCAAGTCAATCCCACTTCTGTGAAATCAAACTGTCCACTTAGGAAGCAACACTGATTGACAATAAATTTCACATGCTGTTGTGCAAATGGAAACAAAAGGTGGAAAATTATAGGCAATTAGCAAGACACCCCCAATAAAGGAGTGGTTCTGCAGGTGGTGACCACAGACCACTTCTCAGTCCTATGCTTCCTGGCTGATGTTTTGGTCACTTTTGAATGCTGGCGGTGCTTTCACTCTAGTGGTAGCATGAGACGGAGTCTACAACCCACACAAGTGGCTCAGGTAGTGCAGCTCATCCAGTATGGCACATCAATGCGAGCTGTGGCAAGAAGGTTTGCTGTGTCTGACAGCGTAGTGTCCAGAGCATGGAGGCGCTACCAGGAGACAGGCCAGGCCAATCCCTATGAGCATGGAGAAGTTATTAATAACACTTTGGATGGTTTATCCATACACCAGTTCACTACAGAGTTACAGGCGTCCTTCTTAACTCAGTTTCCGGAGAGGAAGGAATTTCAGGGAGGCCAATGAAATTGGTGTTAAACAGTTACAGAGTTTAGTGGCTGTGATAGGAGAAAACTGAGGATGGATCAATAACATTGTAATTATGCCACAACACTTACCTATTTGACAGATTGAAAAGAAGGAAGCCTGTACAGAATAAAATATTAAACAAAAAAAAATGCATCTTGTTTGCAACAAGGCACTAAATTAATACTGAAAATTCACTTCCTGAATAAAAGGTGTTATGTTTGGGGCAAATCCAATTCAACACATTATTGAGCACCACTTTCCATATTTTCAAGCATAGTGGTGGCTGCATCATGTTATGGTTATACTTGTAATCGTTAAAACTGGTGAGGTTTTCAGGATAAAAAAGAAATGGAATGGAGCTAACAGACAAAATCCCAAAGGAAAACCTGGTTCAGTCTGCTTTCCACCAGCCACTGGGAGATGAATTCATATTTAAGCAGGACAATAACCTAAATCACAATGCCAAATCTGCACTGTAGTTGCATACCTAGAAGACTGTGAATGTTCATGAGAGGCTGAGTTACAGTTTCAACTTAAATCTGCTTGAAAATCTATAGCAAGACTTGAAAATTATTGTTTAGTAATGATCAACAACCAATTTGACATAGCTTTTAATATTAATGGGCAAATATTGTACAATCCAGGTGTGCAAAGCTCTTAAAGACTTACCCAGAAAGTCTCACAGCTGTAATCGCTGCCAAAGGTGATTCTAACATGTATTGTGGATACTTATGTAAATTATATATTATTTAGTTTATTTCGTTTTCATTACATTTGCAAACATTTTGAAAAACATGTTTTTTTTACTTTGTCACTATGGGGTAGTGTTTGTAGATGGATGAGAAGAAGAAAAAAAATCCTCAATTTTGAATTAAACCTATAACACAACAAAAATGTTGAATAAGTCAAGGGGTATGAATACTTTCTGGCGGCACTGTATGTAGAACACAACACCAACAGGTATCATTCTCTATGAAGCATTTCTTACCATCATGTCTAATATTTACACATCTCTTTCAGAGTAAAATGTGTTTTCCTCAGCCTTTTTGATGTCCTGCAGCAGTGGTCCTTAAGACAGAGACAACATTACTAACTAACTCATTGATTTACTAATTATCAGTGGTGAAAAAGTACCCAATTGTAATAGAATAGAAAATTACTCAAGTAAAAGTGAAAGTCACGCAGTAAAATACTACTTCAGTAAAAGTCTAAAAGTATTTGGTTTTAAATATACTTAAGTATCAAAAGTAAATGTAATTTCTAAAATATACTTAAGTATCAAAAGTAAAAGTAAAATTATCAATAGTTTCAAATTCCCTTTATTAAGCAAACCAGACGGCACCATTTTATTTTATTAAAATTGTATTTATGGCTAGCCAGGGGCACACTCCAACACTCAGACATCATTTACAAACTATGTGTGTTTAGTGAGTCCGCCAGATCAGAGGCAGTCAGGGAGACCAGGGATAAGTGCTTGAATTGGACCATTTTCCTGTCCTGCTAAGCATTCAAAATGTAACGAGTAGTTTTGGGTGTCAGGGAAAATGTATGGAGTAAAAAGTACATTATTTTCTTTAGGAATGTAGTGAAGTAAAAGTTGTCCAAAATATAAATAGTAAAGTACAGATACCCCAAAAACTACTTAAGTAGTACTTTAAAGTATTTTTACTTATTTGACTTATTTTTACTTAAGTACTTTACACCACTGCTAATTATTAACATAGTGTCACCTCCGCTAGCCTCCCTGTGACTCAAATAAACATGCAATCCTATTCACACCTACAACGTGTCCATCAACACCCACCAAGGTGAATGTTAAAAGTATCCCTGGTAGTCAGGCCACCCGGCTGGCCACATGCCGTGGACACCACATCTCTCACAATCATCCAATCACCCACCAATCACCCACTAACACAATTCTGATCATACCTCTAGTGATCAGACCAGGGTTCAAAAACTATTTGAAATCATTTCAAGTACTTTATCTGTGCTTGATTAAGCTTGCCTGGCTTAATGGACCACCAATAGAATGGTTGTAAAACTGCAAACACTGCCCATCTGGCACTCCATGCAGGGTAGAGCAAACACTCAAAGTATTTGAGAGATTTCAAATAGTACTTGAACCCAGGTCTGAATACAATACATCAGTGCCTCAGCATTAGTCCTACTACTGATAGTGGAGTTACAAGACAAACTTCCTGACCTCTCCAGCTTTGATTCATCCTTCTCCCTCCCTCCCTTCAGCATTTGCCTTACATATATTAATACAGGGCAGATCAGCCTTTAAAGCCCATTGTTTTATTCTGTGGGAACAATCTGTATAGTCATTACAGGCACTGGAGGGTTAGGTCTGATTTAGTAAGCTCCACCCAGCTGTTCCAAAAGCAACACATTCTGCTCACATTGATTAGTCACAGGACCAAAGAGGAAGGATTAGGGTACATTTGTATCACTGTATGGGTTAATCCCTACTGACCTGACTGCAGAGGCAGAGCACAGCACACTGCCTGCCTGGTTCTTTGCCTGCCTGCCTGCCAAGACTGCCTACATGACTSCCTGTTTGCCTTACCGCCTGCAAGTCTCCCTGCCTGTTTGCCTGCCTGTCTGCAGCTAGGCTCTGTAGCCTACCCGCCTCAGCCTGCCATCGGTTGGAACTCATTTGCTTGTAATTTACGCTTCAAGGTTTCAAGGCGGGTTGTCTTGGTTACCGGGGGGTTAGGTTCTGAGGAGTGTATCAAGAACATATGCTCATTATGAAGAGATTGGTTCAGATATTAGACTATTCCCTGTACAGAATCTACTTGGCCTATCAATAGGCTGCATTGCAGGTTAAAAAGAAACAGAAACAACAGAAACATTTGATTTGGGTTAAATTAGATAGAGATGGAGACGGAACATTTGGGAAAAGCCAATTACTCAATGTCTTTTAACCTCCGCTCCACTCTGCTCTATCTCCCCTGCCAATATGCCCTTGTGAACTATAGTCATTTTTCAAAGTAGTCTCTTATGGTCATGCATGGAGACAGGATTCCATTGGTAATTACCGTCTATACTGCAGACTGTAATAAGACATAAGAAAATTATTTTCTTTCTGAGGTTAGAAAAATGTATTTTTCTACAGCCCAAAACAGTAATACCGTATTTGATAAGACAGTGTGGCTCCTGACAGATATACTCACTTTGACAAAGTACTAGATCTGGATTRCTCAGTCCCCGTCATCTCACTGTGAATATCGATTTTCTTCTCGCTGTAATTCTTTAACTTGTGTTTATCATGGATCCCAGCCAAGCTCATTTCCTGAAAGAAAGGAAGGTCATTTCAGGTCAGGAGAACATTCCAGGGTCTCATCCCATATTGTATGATCTCTATTGATTCTGTTAATGGTGTTTCTGGGTCTCTTGATATTCCACCAACAAGATCCCACATGGTGAGTGTAGCAACATATTCACAAAATAGTTAATGAGGTACAAACAAACACACATATCTGGGAGTTGAGAGACACCTGAGAGAAAAACACATCACCGCTCATRAACACACACAGAGAGAGAGAGAGAGAGAGAGAGAGGGGGTGGGAGACGACTACTGCCGAGGTTGGATCCTCTCCCTGTGTCTGTCTGATGATGAGGGGCTGCTGTGCTGCTATCAGTCTGAAACAGTAGTCGTCCAGAGGGGTGCTCTCTGTTCCAAATAGGCAACCACAGGGGAAGGTTGTATGGATCTCTTCCTCTTGCGTACTGATCCTCTCTCTCTCTCTCTCCTCTCTCTCTCTCTCCTCTCTCTCGCTCTCTCTTCTCTCCTCTCTCTCTCTCTCTCTTCTCTCTCTCTCTCTCTCTCTCTCTCTCTCTCTCTCTCTCTCTCTCTCTCTCTCTTCTCTCTTCTCTCTCTCTCTCTCCTCTCTCTCTCTCTCTTCTTCTTCTCTTCTCTCTCTCTCTCTCTCTCTCTCTCTCTCTCTCTCTCTCTCTCTCTCTCTCTCTCTCTCTTCTCTCTCTCTCTCTCCTCTCTCTCCTCCTCTCTCTCTCTCTCTCTCTCTCTCTCTCTCTCTCCTCTCTCTTGCTCCTCTCTCTCTCCTCTCTCTCTCTCTCTCTCTCTCTCCTCTCTCTCTCTCTTCTCTCTCTCTCTCTTCTCTCCTCTCTCTCTCTCTCTCTCTCTCTCTCTCTCTCTCTCTCTTCTCTCTCGCTCTCCTCCTCTCTCTCTCTCTCTCTCCAGTGGTGGGTTAATGTTTGCAAGGAGGTGCTTAGCCAGCCTGCACACCTTCACTGGGGCATAGTTAGATATTTTAACCAGAGAAATATGATATAGTCAGATGTAATGGTTTCTGAGCAGAAACAGTGGATTAACTTGCTCCCTCATTATCACCTCACCTTGTACAGTACAGGCTGGCTCACGGGGAAAGGGCTCTCTTGACATTGTCCTCAAGAGGCACTGGGCAATGGTTGCAGTGGAAGCCACACAAAGGTATAGTCCTACACTGCTGACACATGTATTATTATACTCTCAATGCATTTCAGATGCCACAGCTCAGGAACATATCTGCAGTTTCTATTGCGCCCAACACTTGCCATATTGTTTTAATTGAAACTGCCAATCACTAGTTTGTGAGAGCTTTCGATTCTAGTGCTCAGTTGTCATATCCACAAATACAGTATGAATCAAGATGACCTCGTCTTTACCGAGTCATAAGTAGGCATTTTGCTTCCACAGATTGTGAGCTGTGTTACTGTGGTTACATTTGCATTGTTCATCGTTGGAAAATAAATGAAGGAATATATGCATGTTGTTGATGCCTCAGACTCTGCTTTAACAATAGATAAGCAGCCACATATTCCCTCATAATATCTGTTATTCAGAGTATGTCTAAATTGTAAATAGAGTCATAAATGTAACCAGGGTTTTTATACAGTCTCTCTGGCTCTACATTTCCAGAGGACAGATTAATGCATTAACACAATGAGATTATATTTCAATGGTTGATATTCCATTGGTTCCATTGTTCCAGGCAAGCTCAATCAAGCACATCTTAAAGATGACTGGTTACAGGCTGGAGTACTTCTTGAGCGAGAACAGGTGAAGAAAATGTACTCTTTGGAGGGGTTCTTAATGTGAACATTTACACACACACGCACAGACACACTTCTCCACCAGTCCAAAGGGTAGTAATTTCCTTGTTATTCCCAGGCCCTTGGCCATGCCTGCGGTACAGCCATGAATGCAGATATCTCTCTTCTGCAGGACAAGAGCTAGGAGTTGTAAAGAGGAGAGGCTGTTGTGTTTAAGTGCAGCCGGATCACTTAAGGGTGCTGAGGGTCTGGCAGGGACCACTTCCCTGGGTTTACAGGCCGTGTGAATTTCATTGCTGCCCTAGAGGGAGGGAGGGGGGGAGAGGGGGAAAAAAATACCAGACCTGACCCACCCAGCCCACCGGCCAAGCTCTCACACATGGATGACATTGGACAGTGCCCCGCCCTAACCGAGGGGGACGGCAGCAACACCCCAGGGATTTAACAGGTCTGAGGGGGTCTCTAAGCTAGGCAGTGACTCTAAGAGGGGTCAGTAGAGGGGACGAAATGCCATATGAATTGGCAGGGCAACACTTTTGCTCGACCAATACGTTATTTGAAAACAATATAGTACACATACATACACACACATGCATGCATGTGCGTACGCATGCCAGAAAGAATTCACACACACCCCTAATATCTATCCATTAACCCTCCTGTGTTGAGCCACAGAGGTGAGAGTGGGATCGTGTGTCACGCTCTGTGACAGGAAACAAAGGTGGATAACTTTATGGAAATTCCCATTGAGCAGAGCGAGAATATATTTATTAACCCCGGGCTGGTGGACCGATGGGGTCGATGGGACAGGGTGATTATCAGAGGGCTAGAGGTCATCACTCTCCTTCTGACGGCTACTGTTTGTGAAATACCAGCACACAGACAAAGTCCTGTCCGGGCCCAAAGCTACACAGCGACCGAATCATACAACGTTACACCACACCACATCACGCCACGCTACACTACACCACACCACACCACACCACATCACACCTCACTACACCACACCACACTACACCACACCACACTACAATACAACATACTACACCACACCACACCACACCACACTACACTTCACCCATCACCACACACATCCACACTACCCACAACACACACTACAGACACTCACACACCCACATCACAACTACACCACATCCACACTACAACCACACCACACCACACTACAAACACATACTACACCACCACCCACATCACACTACACCACACCACACCACACACAATACAAACATACATACACCACACCACATCACACTACCTTACACCAACCACACACACCCACACCACACTACACCACACCACACCTACAATACAACATAACACACCACACCACATCACACTACACTACACCACACCAAAACTACCACTACACCACACTAACCATATCACAACTACACTACACCATATCACACTACATCTCACAACACCACACCACACCACACCACATTACACCACATTACACTACACCACACCACATCACACTACACACACCACAACACACCACACTACACCATATCACACTACACTACACCATACACACTACACACACCCACTACACACACTATAGCACCACTACACCAACTACACTACACCACACTACACTACACATATCACACTACACCACACTACACTACACCACACCACACTACACCTCACTACACTACACTACACCACACCACACCTCACTACACTACACCACACCACACCACACCTCACTACACTACACCACACCACCACACCACTACACCTCACTACACTACACCACACCACACCTCACCACACTACACCCACCCACTCACCACACCTCACCACACCACACTACACCAAACCACACTACACTACACCCACTACACTACACTACACTACACCACACCACACTAGCCAACAGAGAAAAAGGAGGTTGGAGGAGAGAAAGGGAGTGTATGGGAGGTATTGAGAGATTAGGACAGGGTGAGCAGCAGAAGAGAGAGAGAGGTGGAGAGAGAGAGACAGAGAAAAGAGGAAAAATGTGTTTGTGTGTGTGTGTGTGTGTGTCTGCTGGGTGAAAGGGCCCGTGTAGTAAGAGAGGACAGGGCAGGATGCCTGGAGGCTGGGACTGGTAATAGTTATAATCAGACTGTCCTGATGGCTTCCTGTTTTGGGCAAGACGGATTCATCCACTCTGGATTTCTCAAGTTTATATACACACACACACACACACACACACACACACACACACACACACACACACACACACACACACACACACACACACACACACACACACACACACACACACACACACACACACACACACACACACACACACACACAGAGAGAGGGAGAGATACTAAAGTGGAGAGTAATCAGGCTTGATGCTGTGTGAGCTGTCATTACATTAAAATCATTAAGGTCAACTGAGTTTTGAATGGAATTAAAAAATGTATTATCATAATAACTGAAATTGCTTCATCTAATTACCGAAACCATTACTGCTATCTGTGGAATGCTAACAAAACAATTTTCCTCACTAATGTTTTAATATCTGCAGTTGTGCAAAATGGTCCCTCTCCCTAGGCCTGTTAGCCCCAGGCATCCAGTCCCAAAGCTCCCTCCCATACCACAGTGTTGTCTCTCACCACAAGGGGTCAATTGTGAGCTGTCAGATCTTCTTCCTTCAACAGCCTGTTTCCTATTTCCTGTTTTCATACTTGTGCTAACTTGTGTATTTTGGTTAGGACTTGTAATTTCAGTCGTTATCAAAACACCTGCCACCTAAACAGCATCTTCCCCACACATGTGGTCCTCACCAATCCCCACCTGAACAGCTTCTTCCCCCACACTGTGGTCCTCACCATCCCACCTGAACAGCTTCTTCCCCCCAACTGTGGTCCTCACCAACTGGCCACCTGAACAGCTTCTTCCCCCCACTGTGTTCCTCACCATCTGGCCACCTGAACAGCTTCTTCATCCACACTGTGGTCCTCACCAACTGGCCACCCGAACAGCTTCTTCATCCACACTGTGTCCTCACCATCTGGCCACCTGAACAGCTTCTTCATCCACACTGTGGTCCTCACCAACCGGCCACCTGAACAGCTTCTTCATCCACACTGTGGTCCTCACCAACTGGCCACCTGAACAGTTCTTCATCCACACTGTGTCCTCACCACTTGCCACCTGACAGCTTCTTTCATCCACACTGTGGTCCTCACCATCTGGCCACCTGAACAGCTTCTTCATCCACACTGTGGTCCTCACCAACTGGCCACCTGAACAGCTTCTTCATCCACACTGTGGTCCTCACCAACTGGCCACCTGAACAGCTTCTTCCCCATCACTGTGGCGCTTAGAAACCGGCCACCTGGTCCACAGTGATCTGATTCTGATTGTGTGTTTCAAAATTCCAATTGAGATTTTTCTTGCTGCTGTGCCCAATACAGATTTGTGATGATCAGATGAAGTCAGGTGCATGGAACAACTAGGGTAAGTTTTTGAGAAACCAGGTTAAAATAAAGAGAAATAAACAGTTTTCTACATTTCCATTAATCATCTATCAAATGACAGTGAATCGGTTTATAATGCCGTGAAGACAGATATCAGCTTAGATTGCATGTCAATATCAACCTCTTCTCATTCCCAGCCAAGTTCCCTCCTTTCCTTAACTCTGGTATTTTGTGTGCCACACCTGSCCCCCTTGCCTTGTGTACCAGAGACTACTGTAGTCACTGAAAACGTTTAATCTCGGCACCCTGTAACATTCCTTCATTTTGTGCTGTCATTTCTGCTACGCCTGTGGTGACAGCTCTGTGCTTTGATGAACTATAAAGTTATTTCACTATAAAGAGCTGCCACTTTCTCTACCGTCTTAGAATACTTCAAAATCAAGCGTGGAAAGCATTGCTCTCCCTCTCACATCCATCTCAAGGGAAGCAGAGCTCTGTGAGGAGAGGGGAAAATGTAACGTTAGGCTGTAAGTGCTGCCACATGTTATAGACATGTTCATCATTTAACCAGCACAGCCTGGTAGAAGATCCTGACAGAGCTCAGGCCATACAGTATAGCAGCTTACTGATTAAAAATGTTTCACTGCCAAGAGTTTTTCTGTGTGTGTGCGTGCGCGCGTGCGTGTGTGCATTTGTGCATGCGAGTGACTGTGTGTTCAAGTTTCATTGCGCCAAAACTAGAGTTGTGCCAGACCTGACAGCTACCCCCCTCAGTGTGACGTCTAGAGCTGACTGGATTTGTAAAGCTATCAGCTACAGACCCAGCTAGCACATAACGTGCTAAGAACCACATGTTTCTTAGAGCTTGGTGAGACTGTGGTTGTCCTATAGGTATTTTGCATACAACCTTCCCACAACTTTCTGGGAATGGTGCAGGATAGTTGCTTGGCTTTGGAACATTCTCAGCACATTTAAAGAACTTGACAAAAATACGTTATTTTCTTGGTATGTCATTACTTTAACAGAACGTTTCCTAAAAGTTCAAACATGGTTACATTTCATTTAAATTATAGTAATGTTCTAGGAACGTTCTCCAATGGTTTGACTTTGAGAATGTTCTCAAATAGTTAACAGAGCGTATAGAAACAACGTTCTTCTGTGGGACTTTCAGTACTTCAGCATAACGTTTCCTACAGGTTTCCTCATGCTTTTATTTAAAGTCATGCTCTCAAATTGTTCTGAGAACATTAAGAAAACTTATCATAAAAACCACAAGAAAACTTTAGTATTGTTATGAGAACGTTCTTAGAATGTTATTTAAAAACAGACATTTCGTTCTTAGACCATTAAGAAAACTTACCATAAAAACCACAAGAAAACGTTTCGTATTGTTAAGAGAACGTTCTAAGAATGTTATTTAAAAACAACAAAACTCTTTCTATTCTCTATATTGTTAACTGTGTTTGGGTGTGTTGGCCGCGCCCACTAATCAGCCACACCTGATCTCGGTGAGTACTTATTACCTTTGAAATGGCGTCTGTTTAAATAGACTAAAATGAACAACTTWAAAAAAACATGGCATGCTAGCTCCATCTTCATTCCTGTAACGGTGCTCTAGCTCTTCCTTCTCCTCGGACGAGGAGAGGAGAGAAGGATCGGAGGACCAATACGCAGCGAGGTATGATGACATAATGAATTTATTAAATTAAAGACGAAACACGAAGAACACTTGAATAACTTACAAAATAAGAAAACGACGTAGACGAAACCTGAACATGGAACTTACATAAAGACACGAAAGAACTCACGAACAGGAACAGACTACATAAAACGAACAAACCGAAAACAGTCCCGTGTGGTGCACAGACACAGACACGGAAGACAATCACCCACAAACAAACAGTGTGAACAGCCAACCTATATATGGTTCTCAATCAGAGGAAAACGTCAAACACCTGTCTCTGATTGAGAACCATATAAGGCTAATTACAAGTGACCTAAACATAGAAASACAAAACATAGAATGCCCACCCCAACTCACGCCCTGACCAACTAAACACATACAAAAATAACATAAAACAGGTCAGGAACGTGACAATTCCATGGAGAGAGAACAGGAGATCATAGGTTTACATTTCAGACGCTGTGTCACAATAAAAAATAAATGTGTTTGCATGATTAATGCCTAATTATTTTCCATGTGTCCTGTCTGAGTTTAAAACAGTTAAGTCACACTAAGCTAGCAGTGTTATTTAAAGTCTTATTGAAACATGTTCTCAGAATGTTATTTAATTACCTTCAAATAACCTATAATTTCCGTTCTCAGAACGTTAATATAACCTCCCAGGAAAACTTTCAGGAACCATAGTAAAATATTCTCAGAACCTCCCTGCTACCTAAAAATGTATTTCCCAGAACAAGCAACATTTTTCACTTCCGTTCTCAGAATGTAAAAAAAAAAAAAATGTTTTTACCATCCAGAAATGTATGGCTTCATTCCCAGAAACAATGGAAAACCAAAAACATACATTCCCAGAAACAATAAAACCAAAAACATACATTCCCAGAAACAATGGAAAAGCAAAAACATACATTCCCAGAAAACAATGGAAAACCAAAAACATTCATTCCCAGAAACAATGGAAAACCAAAAACATACATTCCCAGAAACAATGGAAAACCAAAAACATACATTCCCAGAAACAATGGAAAACCAAAAACATACATTCCCAGAAACAATGGAAAACCAAAAACATACATTCCCAGAAACAATGGAAAAGCAAAACACATACATTCCCAGAAACAATGGAAAAGCAAAAACATTAATTCCCAGAAACAATGGAAAACCAAAAACATTCATTCCCAGAAACAATGGAAAACCAAAAACATACATTCCCAGAAACAATGGAAAACCAAAAACATACATTCCAGAAAACAATGGAAACCAAAAACATACATTCCCAGAAACAATGGAAAACAAAAACATACATTCCCAGAAACAATGGAAAAGCAAAAAATACATTCCCAGAAACAATGGAAAAGCAAAAACATACATTCCCAGAAAAAAATGAAAACCAAAAACATTCATTCCCAGAAACAATGGAAAACCAAAAACATACATTCCCAGAAACAATGGAAAACCAAAAACATACATTCCCAGAAACAATGGAAAACCAAAAACATACATTCCAAAACAATGAAAACCAAAAACATACATTCCCAGAAACAATGGAAAACCAAAAACATACATTCCCAGAAACAATGGAAACCAAAAACATACATTCCAGAAACAATGGAAAACCAAAAACATACATTCCCAGAAACAATGAAAACCAAAAACATACATCCAGAAACAATGGAAAACCAAAAACATACATTGCCCAGAACAATGGAAAACCAAAAACATTCATTCCCAGAAACAATGGAAAACCAAAAACATACATTCCCAGAAACAATGAAAACCAAAAACATACATTCCCAGAAAACAATGGAAAACAAAAACATACATTCCCAGAAACAATGGAAACCAAAAACATACATTCCAGAAACAATGGAAAACCAAAAACATACATTCCCAGAAACATGGAAACCAAAACATACATTCCCAAAACAATGGAAAACCAAAAACATACATTCCCAGAAACAATGGAAACCAAAAACATACATTCCCAGAAACAATGGAAAACCAAAAACATACATTGCCAGAAACAATGAAACCAAAAACATTCATCCAGAAACAATGAAAACCAAAAACATACATTCCCACAATTTCCAAGGAGTTTATGCTCTTAAACTCCATCTCTCCCTTGCAGTCAGTGACCATCACATAGGAATCATACATCAAGCACTGTGAGCCTCAGTCTGTCTGCACCTTCATCTCTCATAGATATGACCGATTATAGACCATTTTAGGCAAACACTTTGCACAGTCAATTGAATTGATAGCTTGGTCACCATAATGAGCATTTTCACATCCTTTTTGATAGTGTGCTTTTCCTCTTAGACCATTTGTCTACTGTATGGAACGCTAGCGATGCTTTTGAGAATGTGAGTTAAGCCACTTGGTATTGTGACAAATGACTTCACATCAACATGTTACTGGCAGTGTGTGATCAAACGTTGGGTCCAGAAGAAGTGGAAGCTGAAAATGATACACAGTTATAGTCTACCACCTGAATGTACAGAATACATCAAGATCTTTGTGCAACTGACTAAGAAGAGCACTATCCTGTGAGGTTTGCCCACACCATCAGATAGACAATTGTAGGCAATATAATGTCACTTTGCCAAGGAACTATACACACACACAGAGGTACAACATATCTTTTACCCACAGTCATATATCTATGGCTCTGGTTCACACCATTTTACACACAAAGGCTGTAGGCTAATAGGCTAAGTAACTGAGTAGACGTTATACTGCTGTTCATGAGTCTAGAAGCGAACATGAGCCATTGACAGATTTATATTAACAAATCCTAACCTGAGTTCTCTGCTTTCTCATAACCATTAATAGAGTTGATATTCCGTTCTAATGTGTAATTTTCTTCTTAACGGCCGTGAGATGGGGCGGAGCTGCAGGTCAGAAAGGAGGGAAGGGGGATGGGGGTTAGTGGATCCATCAGGCACAGTGAAGTGTGTGACCTGGAGGGGTTGGGATGCTGTGACCCATGGGCTTTGAGAGTGAGTGTATTCATATAACTGAACTATATTGATTCACAGGTGGCCAGGGTATGTGTGCGCTGTGTGTGTGTGTGTGTGTGTGTGGGTGTGTGTGTGTGTGTGTGTGTGTGTTGTGTGTGTTGTGTGTGTGTGTGTGTGGTGTGTGTTGTGTGTGGTTGGTGTGTGTGTTGTGGTGTGTGTGTGTGTTGTGTGTGTGTGTTGTGTGTGTGTTGTGTGTGTGTTGTCCAAAGGGGCTTATTGACTAGTTGGTTTGTGCAGCATAGATGGATTTCAGAGTGCATCCTCGGAGTACAGAGAAAAACTCCAAACATCTCAGCAGAGCAGAGTCAGGCCAATTACCTCTTCTGATTAATATCCAACAAACAGCCAACAAGTGTTATAATCATTCAAAAACAAGTGACCCCCACTCCTACCATTACAAAGCCCTCGTTATTCTTTTGTTGTTTTGTTGGGTGTTCTGGTAAATAAAGTATCATGAACACGTACCACTCTGCACCTTGGTCCACTTCTTCCGACGGGCGTTACACTGAGGCTCAATTCACTTAACATCTACCAACACGACAAAGCCTCAGGACAGCACTCAGAAAATCTGTCCCAACCAAATTATTATAAAGCAAAAAAAACTAAATATATAACTGATTGGAAAGAAACCACAAAAAATCTAAGTAAACTTTAATGCTATTTGGCTCTAAACAGACAGTACATGGTGGCAGACTATCTGACCACTGTGACTGATAGAAAACTACTGCATCTTGCCATCTTGATGTAATTAAATGTATCACTAGCCACTTTAAACAATGCCACTTTATATAATCTTCTCATACCCTACATTACTCATCTCTTATGTATGTACTGTACGCTATACCATCTACTGCATCTTGCCATCTTGATTTAATGTATCACTAGCCACTTTAAACAATGCCACTTCATATAATGTTTTCATACCCTCCATTACTCATCTCATATGTATATACTGTACTCTATACCATCTACTGCATCTTGCCTATGCCGTTCA
>NC_036860.1:61839585-61846499 GCF_002910315.2 Salvelinus sp. IW2-2015
ACAAAGCAACATTTTTCACTTCCGTTCTCAGAATGTAAAAAAAAAAAAAATGTTTTACCATCCAGAAATGTATGGCTTCATTCCCAGAAACAATGGAAAACCAAAAACATACATTCCCAGAAACAATGGAAAACCAAAAACATACATTCCCAGAAACAATGGAAAAGCAAAAACATACATTCCCAGAAAACATGGAAAACCAAAAACATTCATTCCCAGAAACAATGGAAAAACAAAAACATACATTCCCAGAAACAATGGAAAACCAAAACATACATTCCCAGAAACAATGGAAAACCAAAAACATACATTCCCAGAAACAATGGAAAACCAAAAACATACATTCCCAGAAACAATGGAAAAGCAAAAACATACATTCCCAGAAACAATGGAAAAGCAAAAACATTAATTCCCAGAAACAATGGAAAACCAAAAACATCATTCCCAAAACAATGGAAAACCAAAAACATACATTCCCAGAAACAATGGAAAACCAAAAACATACATTCCCAGAAACAATGGAACCAAAAACATACATTCCCAGAAACAATGGAAAACCAAAACATACATTCCCAGAAACAATGGAAAAGCAAAAACATACATTCCAGAAACAATGAAAAGCAAAAAACTACATTCCCAGAAACAATGGAAAACCAAAAACATTCATTCCAGAAACAATGAAAACCAAAAACATACATTCCCAGAAACAATGGAAAACCAAAAACATACATTCCCAGAAACAATGGAAAACCAAAAACATACATTCCCAGAAACAATGGAAAACCAAAAACATACATTCCCAGAAACAATGGAAAACCAAAAACATACATTCCCAGAAACAATGGAAAACCAAAAAACATACATTCCCAGAAACAATGAAAACCAAAAACATACATCCAGAAACAATGAAAACCAAAAACATACATTCCCAGAAACAAGGAAACCAAAAACCTACATTCCAAAACAATGGAAAACCAAAAACATTCATTCCCAGAAACAATGGAAAACCAAAAACATACATTCCCAGAACAATGGAAAACCAAAAACATACATTCCCAGAAACAATGAAAACAAAAACATACATTCCCAGAAACAATGGAAAACCAAAAACATACATTCCCAGAAACAATGGAAAACCAAAACATACATTCCCAGAAACAATGGAAAACAAAAACATACATTCCAGAAACAATGGAAAACCAAAAACATACATTCCCAGAAACAATTGGAAAACCAAAAACTTTACATTCCCAGAAACAATGGAAAACCAAAAACATACATTCCCACAATTTCCAAGGAGTTTATGCTCTTAAACTCCATCTCTCCCTTGCAGTCAGTGACCATCACATAGGAATCATACATCAAGCACTGTGAGCCTCAGTCTGTCTGCACCTTCATCTCTCATAGATATGACCGATTATAGACCATTTTTAGGCAAACACTTTGCACAGTCAATTGAATTGATAGCTTGGTCACCATAATGAGCATTTTCACATCCTTTTTGATAGTGTGCTTTTCCTCTTAGACCATTTGTCTACTGTATGGAACGCTAGCGATGCTTTTGAGAATGTGAGTTAAGCCACTTGGTATTGTGACAAATGACTTCACATCAACATGTTACTGGCAGTGTGTGATCAAACGTTGGGGTCCAGAAGAAGTGGAAGCTGAAAATGATACACAGTTATAGTCTACCTACCTGAATGTACAGAATACATCAAGATCTTTGTGCAACTGACTTAAGAGCACTATCCTGTGAGGTTTGTCCCACACCATCAGTAGACAATTGTAGGCAATATAATGTCACTTTGCCAAGGAACTATACACACACACAGAGGTACAACATATCTTTTACACCACAGTCATATATCTATGGCTCTGGTTCACACCATTTTACACACAAAGGCTGTAGGCTAATAGGCTAAGTAACTGAGTGAGACTGTATACTGCTGTTCATGAGTCTAGAGACGTAACATGAGCCATTGACAGAGTTTGATATTAACAAATCCCTAACCTGAGTTCTCTGCTTTCTCATAACCATTAATAGAGTTTGATATTCCGTTCTAATGTGTAATTTTCTTCTTAACGGCCGTGAAGGATGGGGGCGGAGCTGCAGGTCAGAAAGGAGGGAAGGGGGGATGGGGGTTAGTGGATCCATCAGGCACAGTGAAGTGTGTGACCTGGAGGGGGTTGGGATGCTGTGACCCATGGGCTTTGAGAGTGAGTGTATTCATTATAACTGAACTATATTGATTCACAGGTGGCCAGGGTATGTGTGCGTGTGTGTGTGTGTGTGTGTGTGTGTGTGTGTGTGTGTGTGTGTGTGTGTGTGTTGTGTGTGTGTGTGTGTGTGTGTGTGTGTGTGTGTGTGTGTGTGTGTGTGTGTGTGTGTGTGTGTGTGTGTGTGTGTGTGGTGTGTGTGTGTGTGTGTGTTGTGTGTGTGGTGTGTGTGTTTTCCAAGGGGCCTTTTGACTAGTTGGTTTGTGCAGCATAGATGGATTTCAGAGTGCATCCTCGGAGTACAGAGAAAAACTCCAAACATCTCATGCAGAGCAGAGTCAGGCCAATTACCTCTTCTGATTAATATCCAACAAACAGCCAACAAGTGTTATAATCATTCAAAAACAAGTGACCCCCACTCCTACCATTACAAAGCCCTCGTTATTCTTTTGTTGTTTTGTTTGGGTGTTCTGAGTAAATAAAGTATCATGAACACGTACCACTCTGCACCTTGGTCCACTTCTTCCGACGGGCGTTACACTGAGGCTCAATTCACTTAACATCTACCAACACGACAAAGCCTCAGGACAGCACTCAGAAAATCTGTCCCAACCAAATTATTATAAAGCAAAAAAACTAAATATATAACTGATTGGAAAGAAACCACAAAAAATCTAAGTAAACTTTAATGCTATTTGGCTCTAAACAGACAGTACATGGTGGCAGACTATCTGACCACTGTGACTGATAGAAAACTACTGCATCTTGCCATCTTGATGTAATTAAATGTATCACTAGCCACTTTAAACAATGCCACTTTATATAATCTTCTCATACCCTACATTACTCATCTCTTATGTATGTACTGTACGCTATACCATCTACTGCATCTTGCCATCTTGATTTAATGTATCACTAGCCACTTTAAACAATGCCACTTCATATAATGTTTTCATACCCTCCATTACTCATCTCATATGTATATACTGTACTCTATACCATCTACTGCATCTTGCCTATGCCGTTCAGCCATCACTCATTTATATATTTTTATGTACATATTCGTATTCATTCCTTTACACTTGTGTGTATAAGGTAGTTGTTGTGGAATTGTTAGGTTATATTACTTGTTAGATATTACAGCATGGTCGGAACTAGAAGCACAAGCATTTCGCTACACTTGCATTAACATCTGCTAACCATGTGTATGTGACGAATACATTTGATTCGATTTTTTTGGAAAACTGAGGAAAACACTAACTACTGTATGTACAAACTCAGTGAGCACAGCCTGGCCATAGAGACCGATCGTCACAGGCAAACCTGGCAGCCCAGAGAGGACGGGCTGAGCTCATTCTGCCCCCTCGAAGAGATAGAGACWGAGCTAGAGCTGTATTTTCTGTCAAACTCTAACAGATATTCTGACATGAGAAATACATGATTCCCCCAAAATGATGAACCAATACGAAGAATTTGAAAGCCTGAATGATGGAGACAAACATAAAACCAAACTTGGTGAAAAACCAAAATGCCGTGGTTTAGCAACCTCCTGACACAAACAGTTTAGTACATTCCTGTCTTTCACCATCATCTCTATATGTTTGCTTTGATATTGTAAGTGTTTACTTTTGTCAATAAAGTATACTGAATTTAACTAAATGAGTTGGAGGGAGAACGTGTGGGAGAGAGAGAGAGAGGAGGAGGAGAGAGAGGAGAGAGAGAGAGAGAGAGAGAGAGAGAGAGAGAGAGAGAGAGAGAGAGAGAGAGAGAGAGAGAGAGAGAGGTAAGAAAATATTTCCTTAGTGAGTGGTTATTGTATAAGGTTTTCTATCCCAATGTGTTAGTCTTTCCTTTACTGGAAGTTTATCCAAGGTTTTAAAATGTGAGCTCAATTCTCCAATGACAGAGAAAGGATTCGCAAGGCTTTTAACTCTGTTTGTCCAATTGCTATAGTAGTGTTTGAGCTGTTTCTCACAAAAGGAACCAGTCAAATTGTCAGATTCGATTCTGTAGGTCAATAGTATTTAGTTGTTTTTATGTTGTTGTTTTTTGTGTTGCTTTTTGAGTTCTGTGAGAATGAGACCTAAGCTAAGGAAGTAATTTCTGCCCCAAATATAAAATACAGCTTAAATCAAATAAGGCTAAAGCTTTCACTGTTTGATCCTCTGCTTCATGGGTTCCTATTGAGAGCATAATATTTCTCAATTTAAACACTTACTGTAGCTTTGGATCCAGCTAAGAAAAACGGGTTCATCTTTATGAAATAGTCAATCGTCAATGCAACTACCCTGAAACACAGTGTAGTATTAATCCTTTGAAAGCTGTTGAGGTCCTGGGTCCTCTACTGTCTATGTTAGATTAGATACTGCATGGATAGATACTGCATGGTACTTGCTGACTGAGAGAGGAGCGTGTGTGCTCAGCCCTTCCTATCCTGCAGTCTGCTCTCTCTGCAAAAGCCCTTATCAACGGCTCTCAGGTTTTTGGAGGAAAACTTTAACTCTTTGAGAGAGTAGAGCAGCAGCAATTTGAAGACATATTTRAGACATATTTCAGGTGGTGTTGTTAAATGTTCTAAGTCGGTGGTTCTCCACGGCACACAGAACCGAGGCATCCATGTGTCAGCCATAGTACCTATATGGCCCTACCATGACACAGCCACACCTCTTTGTGGCAGTGTGGTTACTATCCTCTTGTCCACTGCTCCTTTATCCACAGGGGTGATGCTCTATGCTGCTGTCACTGGTTGAGGCCGAGGTGTAGCAGCCTGGCAAACTTGACCAGAAGGCTCCAGTTACAGCAGCCCACCTAACAGCCTGTTAAATGTCTGTCCCTCCTAAACGACATGTACAGTTACAGCAGCCCACCTAACAGCCTGTTCAATGTCTGTCCCTCCTAAACGACATGTACAGTTACAGCAGCCCACCTTAACAGCCTGTTAAATGTCTGTCCTCCTAAACGACATGTACGGTTACAGCAGCCCACCTAACAGCCTGTTCAATGTCTGTCCTCCTAAACGACATGTACAGTTACAGCAGCCCACCTAACAGCCTGTTCAATGTCTGTCCCTCCTAAACGACATGTACAGTACAGCAGCCCACCTAACAGCCTGTTCAATGTCTGTCCCTCCTAAACGACATGTACAGTTACAGCAGCCCACCTAACAGCCTGTTCAATGTCTGTCCCTCCTAAACGACATGTACGGTTACAGCAAACCACAGTGGCATTTAGGGGCTGAGAACAACAACAACATTCCACCTGACCTGAGTAAATATGAACAACATCGCCCCAGTCAGGGGCACTGTGTGTGTGTGTGTGTGTGTGTGGTGTGTGTGTGTGTGTGTGTGTGTGTGTGTGTGTGTGTGTGGTGTGGTGTGTGTGTGTGTGTGTGTGCGCAAGCGTGCATGTGTGTAAATATCAACATCCTCCCAGTTAGCCAGTCAGTCTGCAGTGGATTCACGTTGTACAAAGAGGGGTCTGATTGATTCACCCCTGCCAAGCATTGAAATATTGTATAATCATGATTGGCATTCACGCTCAATTAGTTTTATGGTGGCGTTGCAATTAGTTTGATTACTGTAATGACCTTATGTAAATTGTTCCTCCACAAGCTGCGTTGCTACTGGTTGGTAAAACCTGAGTGTCTAACGGTCTGGAACACACATCCACTCAATTAAAGTTCATGTACTTCATTATGAAAATACTGGATTAATATTTGTGTAGAAATGTCTATGTACTGTTCATGTTTGTATCTTTGTGATGTAATGTGTTATTGGAGGCAATAAATTGTCCTTCTTTATATTGTGATATATAGATATAAGCCTCATAAGCCTCGGGAACATTACAATAGAAATAGTGCACTTTATTCCCTCAATAACAAATTAAATTCACATCATGAGTCTTGTTATTCTCATATTGGAATTCATATGAAATTGCTTGAGGTGCTAGTATTTTATCTGTGGTTATTATTTTCCCCAACGGACCTGACTTACTCAACTTACACAGGCAACCATGCAAACTGGGAACATTCCAGAACATTAGATTCTCATTAAGTTCTGTTAGGGTTGTATCTAACATTAGGATGATAACATCCCAAGAACATTCAAAATGTTTTGATAACAAAATCTTTTTAATTTCAAAATAGATTTAAATGAAATGTGCATCTGTAATAAACACCACAGAACATTCCAAAATATCTTATTACAGTAGGTATCCAGGTAATGTAATAACGAACCTGTACTAACCATATGTAATAACGAACCTGTATCTAACATATGTAATAAAACCAGTACCTAACCTTATGTATAACTAACCAGTACCTAACCTTCAATGTTTAAATAAACTAACAGTACCTAACCTTATGTATAACTAACCTGTACCTAACCTTATATGTAATAACTAACCTGTACCTAACCTTATGTAATAACTAACCTGTACCTAATCTTATGTAATAACTAACCTGTAACCTAACCTTATGTAATAACTAACCTGTACCTGACCTTAATGTAATAACTAACCTGTACCTAACCATGTAATAACTAACCTGTACCTGAACCTTATGTATAACTAACCTGTACTACCTAAACTTAAATAATAACTAACCTGTAACCTAACCTTATGTAATAACTAACCTGTAACCTAACCTTATGTAATACTTAACCTGTACCTAACCTTAATGTAATAACTAAACCTGTACC
>NC_036860.1:61849271-61869271 GCF_002910315.2 Salvelinus sp. IW2-2015
GAGAGGAGCGTGTGTGCTCAGCCCTTCCTATCCTGCAGTCTGCTCTCTCTGCAAAAGCCCTTATCAACGGCTCTCAGGTTTTTGGAGGAAAAACTTTAACTTTTGAGAGAGTGAGCCAGCAGCAATTTGAAGACATATTTCAGACATATTTCAGGTGGTGTTGTTAAATGTTCTAAGTCGGTGGTTCTCCACGGCACACAGAACCGAGGCATCCATGTGTCAGCCATAGTACCTATATGGCCCTACCATGACACAGCCACACCTCTTTGTGGCAGTGTGGTTACTATCCTCTTGTCCACTGCTCCTTTATCCACAGGGGTGATGCTCTATGCTGCTGTCACTGGTTGAGGCGAGGTGTAGCAGCCTGGCAAACTTGACCAGAAGGCTCCAGTTACAGCAGCCCACCTACAAGCCTGTTAAATGTCTGTCCCTCCTAAACGACATGTACAGTTACAGCAGCCACCTAACAGCCTGTTCAATGTCTGTCCCTCCTAAACGACATGTACGTTACAGCAGCCCACCTAACAGCCTGTTAAATGTCTTGTCCTCCTAAACGACATGTACGGTTACAGCAGCCCACCTAACAGCCTGTTCAATGTCTGTCCCTCCTAAACGACATGTACAGTTACAGCAGCCCACCTAACAGCCTGTTCAATGTCTGTCCCTCCTAAACGACATGTACAGTTACAGCAGCCCACCTAACAGCCTGTTCAAATGTCTGTCCCTCCTAAACGACATGTACAGTTACAGCAGCCCACCTAACAGCCTGTTCAATGTCTGTCCCTCCTAAACGACATGTACAGTTACAGCAACCCACAGTGGCATTTAGGGGCTGAGAAACAACAACAACATTCCACCTGACCTGAGTAAATATGAACAACATCGCCCCAGTCAGGGGCACTGTGTGTGTGTGTGTGTGTGTGTGTGTGTGTGTGTGTGTGCGTGTGTGCGCAAGCGTGCATGTGTGTAAATATCAACATCCTCCCAGTTAGCCAGTCAGTCTGCAGTGGATTCACGTTGTACAAAGAGGGGTCTGATTGATTCACCCCTGCCAAGCATTGAAATATTGTATAATCATGATTGGCATTCACGCTCAATTAGTTTTATGGTGGCGTTGCCAATTAGTTTGATTACTGTAATGACCTTATGTAAATTGTTCCTCCACAAGCTGCGTTGCTACTGGTTGGTAAAACCTGAGTGGTCTAACGGTCTGGAACACACATCCACATCAATTAAAGTTCATGTACTTCATTATGAAAATACTGGATTAATATTTGTGTAGAAATGTCTTATGTACTGTTCATGTTTGTATCTTTGTGAATGTAATGTGTTATTGGAGGCAATAAATTGTCCTTCTTTATATRGTGATATATAGATATAAGCCTCATAAGCCTCGGGAACATTACAATAGAAATAGTGCCACTTTATTCCCCTCAATAACAAATTAAATTCACATCATGAGTCTTGTTATTCTCATATTGGAATTCATATGAAATTGCTTGAGGTGCTAGTATTTTATCTGTGGTTATTATTTTCCCCAACGGACCTGACTTACTCAACTTTACACAGGCAACCATGCAAACTGGGAACATTCCCAGAACATTAGATTCTCATTAAGTTCTAGTTAGGTTGTATCTAACATTAGGATGATAACATCCCCAAGAACATTCAAAATGTTTTTGATAACAAAATCTTTTTAATTTCAAAATAGATTTTAAATGAAATGTGCATCTGTAATAAACACCACAGAACATTCCCAAAAATATCTTATTACAGTAGGTATCCAGGTAATGTAATAACGAACCTGTACTAACCATATGTAATAACGAACCTGTATCTAACCATATGTAATAACTAACCAGTACCTAACCTTATGTAATAACTAACCAGTACCTAACCTTATGTAATAAAACACCAGTACCTAACCATATGTAGTAACTAACCTGTACCTAACCTTATGTAATAACTAACCTGTACCTAACCTTATGTAATAACTAACCTGTACCTAACTTATGATATAAAACTAACCTGTACCTAACCTTATGTAATAACTAACCTGTACCTGACCTTATGTAATAACTAACCTGTACCTAACCATATGTAATAACTAACCTGTACCTACCTTATGTAATAACTAACCTGTACCTAACCTTAAATAATAACTAACCTGTACCTAACACTTATGTAATAACTAACCTGTACCTAACCTTATGTAATAACTAACCTGTACCTAACCTTATGTAATAACTAACCTGTACCTAACCTTAATAATAACTAACCTGTACCTAACCTTATGTAATAACTAACCTGTACCTAACCTTATGAATAAACTAACCTGTACCTAACCTTAATAATAACTAACCTGTACCTAACCTTATGTAATAACTAACCTGTACCTAACCTTATGTAATAACTAACCTGTACCTGACCTTATGTAATAACAACCTGTACCTGACCTTATGTAATAACTAACCTGTACCTAACCATATGTAATAACTAACCTGTACCTGACCTTATGTAATAAACTAACCTGTACCTGACCTTATGTAATAACTAACCTGTACCTGACCTTATATAATAACTAACTCGTACCTAACCTTAAATAATAACTAACCTGTACCTAACCTTAGTATAATAACTAACCTGTACCTAACCTTATTAATAACTAACCTGTACCTACACTTAAATAATAACTAACCTGTACCTAACCTTATGTAATAACTAACCTGTACCTAACCTTAAATAATAACTAACCTGTACCTAACCTTATGTAATAACTAACCTGTACCTAACCTTAATAACTAACCTGTACCTAACCATATGTAATAACTAACCTGTACCTAACCATATGTAATAACTACCTGTACCTGACCTTATTAATAACTAACCTTACCTGACCTTATGTAATAACTAACCTGTACCTAACCATATGTAATAACTAACCAGTACCTGACCTTATGTAATAACTAACAGTACCTAACCTTATGTAATAACTAACCTGTACCTGACCTTATGTAATAACTAACCTGTACCTAACCATATGTAATAACTAACCTGTACCTAACCATATGTAATAAACTAACCTGTAACCTAACCTTATTAATAACTAACCTGTACCTAACCATATAATAACTAACCTGTACCTACCTTATGTAATAACTAACCAGTACCTAACCTTATGTAATAACTAACCTGTACCTAACCATATGTAATAACTAACCTGTACCTAACCATATGTAATAACTAACCTGTACCTAACCTTATGTAATAACTAACCTTTACCTAACCATATGTAATAACTAACCTGTACCTAACCTTATGTAATAACTAACCTGTACCTTAACCATATGTAATAACTAACCTGTACCTAACCATATGTAATAACTAACCTGTACCTAACCATATGTAATAACTAACCTGTACCTAACCATATGTAATAACTAACCTGTACCTAACCATATGTAAATAACTAACCTGCACCTAACCATATGTAATAACTAACCTGTACCTAACCATATGTAATAACTAACCTGTACCTGACCTTATGTAATAACAACCTGTACCTGACCTTATGTAATAACTAACCTGTACCTGACCTTTATGTAATTAACTAACCTGTACCTGACCTTATGTAATAACTAACCTGTACCTGACCTTATGTTAATAACTAACCTGTACCTAACCATATGTAATAACTAACCTGTACCTAATCTTATGTAATCGACTAACTTGTACCTCAGCACATTGACTTGGTACCGGTACCCCATGTTTAAAGCCTCGTTACTTTTATTTTTTTACTTTCGTTTATTTTATAAATATTTTTRGTAATTCTTTTTTTTCTTACAACTGCATTGTTGGTTTGTAAGTAAGCATGTGACAAATACKATTTTATTTGATAACTCAATGTACCAGTAATATTTTTTCCAGCAAACCAAAATTAGTTCGATGAGCGTTCCCAGATAATTCGGTAGGTAGCGACAAATGTTCTCATAACATGTTTAAAACATTTGCKTGATGTTGCAAGAACGTTCCTAAAAACATTGAAACTGTTATTTCAAGGTTCCCAGAATGTTTCATTAGGTAGTGGGAACAGTCTGGGGGAACATTGTGGGGACATGACAAAATATATGTTCCTAAAACACAAAAACTGTCCAGTTGTTTGAATGATTGTACAATGTTTATTTTAGGGTGGAAGAAACAGTCACCTGATGTTACAAGAACATTCCCAGAATGTTTCATACATTTGTGCTAACATTGTGGGGATATGACAAGAGATATGTTCCCAAAACACAAAAACTGTCCATCTGCTGACTTTGATGTTGCAAGAATGTTGACAGAACAGCCTTTCTTAGTATTTAAAGGTTCCCAGAGCATGTGGGAACAGTGTGGGTACATTATAAGAGTTAGCTTCCCAAAACACAAAATTTGCTCAGTTGTGATGACATTCATAGAATGTTTAGGTTAGGTTGTAAGAACGTTCGTAGCATATTCGTTTTAAGTTGAACATAATATTTCATTGATGTTCATGCAATATACATTTTACATTGTCTTGGAGGTCCTCAGAACATTTCAAGAATATTTTGAACATTTTATATTTAAGTTTGACCTAATATTAACACAACATTCTCAAGCATGCAAATCAAAGCATAAGAAATTAGATTACTTCCCTTTCATGTTTCTCTCTCCAGATTTAATAGCAATTCACATTTGAGGACTGTATTATAGGTGATACAGAGACAAATGTCATTTTTATTTCTGCACATTACTTTATTCATAGGACATTTCAACAGCATTTGATCATACACATATAACCATATATTTTTTTACACTTCATTTGTTGACAATCTGCACATGTGGGGTTTGAACATAAAATGTTAGATTCCTAAGCCAGGTCTTTTATCCTCTGCTTCATTTTGTATTCTTCTTAACTTCTTTGATATAGGGGGCAGCATTTTCACTTTTGGATGAATTGCGTGCCCATAGTGAACTACCTCCTACTCTGTCCCAGATGCTAATATATGCATATTATTATTACTATTGGAAAGAAAACACTCTGAAGTTTCTAAAACTGTTTGAATGATGTCTGTGAGTATAACAGAACTCATATGGCAGGCAAAAACCAGAGAAAAAAATCCAAAAATCCCTCTCGTGCTTCCGTCGTCTCCTTGATTCCTGGTTTCGTCGCCGTTCCTCTCTCGCTGCCTCCGCCTGCTTCCATGGCAGGGTCTTGTCCCCTGCCATAACCTATCTCCTATGTCCATGATATCCTCCACTCACTTTTCTCCCGGGCCCAGGATCCCTGCTCCTCCTGGCCACGCTGCTTGGTCCTTTGGTGGTGGGWTCTTTTGTTACGTCCGTCGTCAGATGAAATGAGACCAAGGCGCAGCGTGGTAAGCGTACATCTTTCTTTATTTTAGATGAACACCAAAAATCAACAAAGAATAAACGAACGTAACATTCTGCAGGCTACACAGGCACTGACAAAAGCAAGATCCCACAACTGAAGGTGGGAAAAAGGGCTGCCTAAGTATGATCCCCAATCAGAGACAACGATAGACAGCTGCCTCTGATTGGGAAACATACCCGGCCAACAAAGAAATATACAAACTAGAATGCCCACCCAAATCACACCCTGACCTAACCAAATAGAGAAATAAAAAGGCTCTCTATGGTCAGGGCGTGACACTCAGGAAAAATGACCCATGTTAGCACCAAGTATAAATGGGGCTTTAGACATAACTAACSCAAGGAAAATTCTGGTAACTGGGTTGGTTATTCACCATCACTTCATCCATCCTCTTTACATGCTGTGTCCTTCTAGACCCATATTTACAAGGTATCCAAGACTATGAGTGCTGATCCAAGATCACTTCTGCTTTTCAGATCATGTAAAATAAGCCAAGGGGGAACATATCAAGCGTCTCCAAGTAAGAAATATATCGGGTGCATTCTTTAAAGTTGAACAGTCAATTTTAACACAATGTTTAATTGATTACACTTTTCATTTGACTAAATTTATAAATATGGTCGAAATAAAGACATCCCCTCTTTTAGTAGAGTATATCTGAGCCTAACATTGTATGAATGTCATAACAACTGAGCATATTTTGTTTTGGGAACATATCTCTTGTAATGTTCCCACAACCTAATTCCATTTTCCGAGAACCTTTAAAGAACTCAGAATGGCTGTTCTGTCAACATTCTTTCCAACATCAAAGAAATGTTTTGAGCACCCTGATACAAACATTATATGAGTGTTAGCACAACTGCAAATGTTTGTGTTTTGGGAACATATCGGTTTTCATGTCCCCACAATGTTGCCACATCCTAATTAAACAGTCTGGGAACCTTTAAAGAACAGAGTAAATGTGTTCTAGGAACATTCTTGCAACATCAGGCAAGTGTTTTAAACAAACATTCTATAATCTACAACTGGACAGCTTTTGTGTTATGAGAACATTTGCATCGACCTAACTGATGTTCAAGGAACTTTCACAGAACCAATTTTAGGTTTGCTGGGAAGACTCCTGCTCTCTATCAGTTGTGTAAATTTTTCTGCCTATCTCATCCATATTAATGGGAAAAGTTTTGCATAATGGTGTCTGTCTGTGTGCCTGCCTGCCTGCCTGCGTGCCTGAGTGTGTATGCAGTTGTGAGTGTGTGTATGTGCAGCTGTGAGTGTGTGCGTGCAATTGTGAGTTTTTGTGTTTGCGTGAATGTGTGTCAGGGTGTGTTTTTTTGTGCTTGCATATGTGTGTATGTGTGCTCTGTGTGCATGCCTGCGTGCGTGAGTGTGTGTGTCTCAGGGAAGAGGGAGAGAGAGAAGGGAATGGATTAAAGCGTGGTGCATGAATAGATTTTTATGCATCAAAGTGTTTGCTGGGTGTCTCCACTCCAGAGGTCAGATCAATTTGTTACCGTGGTAACTGCAGAGAAGGTTTCTCTTTCACCCTGGCACCTCGAGCACGCCCAGTAGCTGCACGCCACCTCGTGCCACGGAGCACCGACATTCTCTGCTTTGATGGTGCAATTAGTGTGGCTGGGCGACACCTGCGTGGGGTAAACCGAATGGCACTGGAAGCTTAGTGGAGGGTGGTCTGCATGGGATCTGGACATCACTATGGAGACAAGCTTTGAAGGCTGCATGGGATCTGGACATCACTATGGAGACAAGCTGTGAAGGCTGCATGGGATCTGGACATCACTATGGAGACACGCTTTGAAGGCTGCATGGGATCTGGACATCACTATGGAGACAAGCTGTGAAGGCTGCATGGGATCTGGGCATCACTATGGAGGCAAGCTGTGAAGGCTGCATGGGATCTGGACATCACTATGGAGACAAGCTGTGAAGGCTGCATGGGATCTGGGCATCACCATGAATTCAAGCTGTGGCTGCATGGGATCTATCTGGGCATCAACATGGAGTCCAGCTGGGAAGGCTGCATCATTATGGAATCAAGCTCTGTCTCAGAGGAGATGGGTGGAGATGTTGCCACACTGATGTTGGCCACACTGAGACTGTTAGCAAAGAGCTGGGAGCCTATAGAGCAGAGTTGTTCAATTCCGGTCCTGGAGGGTTAAAACACTTCTGGTTTTCATCTTCTGCTTCTAATCAGGGACAAATTCAGGTGAGTGCAATTAACTACCAGGTTTTGGCCGTCCAAGACCGGAATTGAGCAGACAGCCCTGCCAGGGACAGTTCAGGAGTAAAAATGTGCTTAACAAATCAAGTTGCATGGACTCATTTTGTGTTCAATAATAGTGGTTGATTTTTGAATGACTATCCCATCTCTGTACCCCACAAATAAAATGATCTGTAAGGTCCCTTAATTTAATACAGATTCAATCACAAACACCAGAGAGGTTTTCCAGTGCCTCTCAAAGAAGGACACCAATTAAATAAATCCCTTTGAGCATGGTGAAGTTATTAATTAGGCTTTGGACGGTTTATCAATACACCCAGTCACTACAAAGATGCAGACGTCCTTCCTAACTCAGTTGCCGGAGAGGAAGGAAACCGCTCACTGATTTAACCATGAGGCCAATTGTGATTTTAAAACAGTTACAGAGTTGAATAGTTGTGATATGGGAAAACTGAGGATGGATCAACAACATTGTAATTGCTACACAATACTAGCCTAAATTACAGAGTGAAAAGAAGGAAGCCTCTACAGAATACAAATATTTCAAAACATGCATCCTGTTTGCCACAAGGCACTTATGCAATACTGCAAAATATATTGGCCAAGAAAACTTTTTTTTGGGGGGGGGGGGGAAATCCAACACAAAACATATTTGAGTATTGCATTACTCAATTATGTATTATGCATTGAGTATTGAGTATTGAGTATTTTATTTTTACGGATAGCCAGGGGCACGCTCCATCACTCAGACATAATTTAAAAAGGACTCATTTGTGTTTAGTGAGTCCGCCAGATCAGGGGAAGTAGGGATGACCAGGGATGTTCTCTTGATCTGTGCATGAATTCTTGTCCTGCTAAGCATTCAATATGTCATGAGTACTTTTGGGTATATGGAGTAAAAATTATATTATTTTCTTAAGGAATGTAGTAAAGTAAAAGTTGTCAAAAAGATAAATAGTAAAGTAAAGTACAGATACCCCCAAAAACGACTTAAGTAGTTGTCACGACTCCCACCGAAGTTGGCTCCTCTTCCTGTTCGGGCGGCGCTCGGCGGTCGTCGCCACCGGTCTACAAGCAGCCACCGATCCCCTTTTCCTTTTCTGTTAGTTTTGTCTTATTGGTTACACCTGTTTCTTGTTTGGGTTTTGGTTAGGGCTATTTAAGCCGGTTATGCCCGCCTGCTTTTGTGCGGGCTTGTTCTTCTGTTCGTTTTGTGGATGTGCATTTTTCTTATTTTCTCCGGACTGTTTGGGTCCTGTTTTCGGGCCCGTCATTTGTATGCGCCTGGTGTTTTTGGCGTGACCGTTTCTGTCACCGGAATAAATACGATTGTCCTAAACCCTGTGCTCTCTGCGCCTGACTCCGCACCCACTACTCCTAGAAGTCGTAACAGTAGTACTTTAAAGTATTTTACTTAAGTACTTTACACCACTGCTCACAGCTGCAATCGCTGCAAAATATGTTTTAAACATGTATTGTCTCAGGGGGTGAATACTTAGCTGATCAGGGCTCCTGAGTGGCGTAGCGGACTAAGTCCGTGCTTGAGGGGTCACTACAGATACCCTGGTTCGAAACCAAGCTCTATCACAACCAGTTGTGTTTGGGAGTCCGGTGGGGCGTCGCACAATTGGCCCAGCGTCATTTGGGTTTGGCCGGTGTAGGCCGTCATTGTAAATAATAATTTGTTCTTAACTGACTTGCCTAGTTAAATAAAGGTTACATTTAAAATAAAATCAAGATATATTAGTGTTTTCTTTTTCATAACTTAAAAAAAAAAAAAWMTCAGAATTGTAGTTCCACTTTGACATTACAGAGTATTTTGTGTAGATAGTTTACCAAAACTAAGAACAGATATAGCCCTTGGTTCACTCCAGACTTGACTACACTCGACCAGCACAAACACATCCTGTGGCGGACTGCACTAGCATCGAAAAGTCCCCGCGATATGCAACTTTTCAGGGAAGTCAGGAACCAATACACGCAGTTAGTKAGGAAAGCAAAGGCTAGCTTTTTCAAACAGAAATTTGCATCCGGTAGCTCTAACTCAAAAAAGTTTTGGGACACTGTAAAGTCCATGGAGAATAAGAGCACCTCCTCCCAGTTGCCACTGCACTGAGGCTAGGTAACACTGTCACCACCGATAAATCCACGATAATCGAGAATTTCAATAAACATTTCTCTACGGCTGGCCATGCTTTCCTCATGGCTACCCCAACTCCGGCCAACAGCTCTGCACCCCCCGCAGCTACTTGCCCAAGTCTCCTCAGCTTCTCCTTCACCCTAATCCAGATAGCAGATGTTCTGAAAGAGCTGCAAAACTTGTACACGTACAAATCAGCTGGGCTAGACAATCTGGACCCTCTCTTTCTAAAATTACCCGCTGCCATTGTTGCAACCCCTATTACCAGTCTGTTCAACCTCTCTTTCATATCGTCCGAGATCCCTAAAGAATGTAAAGCTGCCGCGATGGTGACACTCTAGACCTAAACTGTTGTAGACCTATATCCATCCTGCCCTGCCTTTCAAAAGTCTTCAAAAGCCAAGTTAATAAACAGATCAATGACCATTTCGAATCCCACCGTACCTTCTCCGCTGTGCAATACGGTTTTCGAGCTGGTCACGGGTGCACCTCAGCCACGCTCAAGGTACTAAACGATATCATAACCGCCATCGATAAAAGACAGTACTGTGCAGCCATTTTCATCGACCTGGCCAAGGCTTTTGACTCTGTCAATCACCGTATTCTTATCGGCAGACTCAACAGCCTTGGTTTCTCAAATGACAGCCTCGCCTGGTTCACCAACTACTTCTCAGACAAAGTTCAGTGTGTCAAATCAGAGGGCCTGTTGTTCGGACCTCTGGCAGTCTCTATTGGGGTACCATAGGGTTCAATTCTCGGGCCGACTCTTTTCTCTGTATATATGAACGATGTCGCTCTTGCTGCGGGTGATTCCCTGATCCACCTCTACGCAGACGACACCGTTCTGTATACATCTGGCTCTTCTTTGGACACTGTGTTAACTAACCTCCAAACGAGCTTCAATGCCATACAACACTCCTTCCGTGGCCAACTGCTCTTAAATGCTAGTAAATCCAAATGCATGCTTTTCAACCATTCGCTGCCTGCACCCGCCCGCCCGACTAGCATCACTACTCTGGACGGTTCTGACTTAGAATATGTGGACAACTAAAAWTACCTAGGTGTCTGGCTAGACTGTAAACTCTCCTTCCAGACTCYTATTAAACATTACATCTTGGCCAGGTCGCAGTTGTAGATGAGAACTTGTTCTCAACTAGCTTACCTGGTTAAATAAAGGTGCATTATATATATTTTTTTTAAATGACAATTAAATCCATTTTAATTCCACTTTGTAACAAAACAAAATATTTTTTTAAATCAAGGGGTGTGAATACTTTCTGAAGGCACTGTACATAATGCAATACATAATACAGTGTAAATGACAATACAAAATCTATAGAAATGTGTGTGTGTCTCTTCACAGTCCCTGTTGTGCCGTAATGTGTTCTTTTATCTGGTTTTATTGCTATCTTGAGTTTCCTGGGGTGGCAGAGAGTTCCATGTATGGCTTTATTTAATACACCCCTTGATCCAAGCCTCTGTTCTGTACCTGGAGACTGTGAAGAGACTTCTGGTTGCATGTCTTGTGTGGTACCGATGAGTGACAGACAGTTCGGATCCTTCAACACATGAACACCTTCCACAAAGACCAATACCGATACAGTCAATTGACGTGCATGTTACTGACATTCACCCTCTGTGCACATCTAAGTGCAATATGTGCTGTTCTGTTTTGTACCAACTGCAATTAACCTATGTCCCTCTTTGCTGCACATGACCACACAACTGGGCAGCAGTCCAGGTGTGACAAAACTAGGGCCTGTAGTTACTGTAGCAGTGTAGGGCTGGACATTTCTGCCATAAAAGCTATATGAAAGTGGCTAGCAATCACAGGGTTATTCTATGCTTGCAGACCATCAGGGACCTTTTCATTGTCACTGTTGGAGCTCGATTTGACTGGATGACAGAGTGTATGTCTAATCAAATCAAATCAACAACAAAAAATTGGTCACATACACATGGTTAGCAGATGTTAATGTGAGTGTAGCGAAATGCTTGTGCTTCTAGTTACGACAGTGTAGTAATATCTAACAAGTAATCTAACAAATTCACAACTACCTTATACACACAAATGTAAAGGAATGGAATAAGAATATGTACATATAAATATATGGATGTGCGATGGCCGTACAACATAGGCAAGATGCAGTAGATTGTATAAAATACAGTATATACATCTGAGTAATGTAGGATATGTAAACATTATTAAAGTGGCATTATTTAAAGTGACTAGTGATACCTTTTTTAAATCAATTTATTAAAGTGGCCAGTGATTTGAATCTGTATGTTGACAGCTCGCTATGTTAGTGGTGGCTGTTTAACAGTCTGATGGCCTTGAGAAAGAAGATGTTTTTCAGTCTCTCGGTCCCTGCTTTGATGCACCTGTACTGACCTCGCCTTCTGTACGATAGCGGGGTGAACAGGCAGTGGCTCGGGTGGTTGTTGTCCTTGATGATCTTTTTGGCCTTCCTGTGACATCGGGTGCTGTAGGTGTCCTGGAGGGCAGGTAGTTTGCACCCGGTGATGTGTTGTGCAGAGCTCCCTACCCTCTGGAGAGCCTTGTGGTTGAGGGCGGTGCAGTTGCCTTTTCAGGCAGTGGTACAGCCCGATGCTCTCAATTGTGCATCTGTAAAAGTTTGTGAGGGTTTTAGATGACAAGAAACATTTCTTCATCCTCCTGAGGTTGAAGAGGCGCTGTTGTGCCTTCTTCACCATGCTGTCTGTGTGGTGGACCATTTCAGTTTGTCCGTGATGTGTACGCCGAGGAACTTAAAATGTTCCACCTTCTCCACTACTGTCCCGTTGATGTAGATAGGAGGGTGCTCCCTCTGCTGTTTCCTGAAGTTCACGATCATCTCTTTTGTTTTGTTGACGTTGAGTGAGAAGTTGTTTTCCTGACACCACACTCCGAGGGCCCTCACCACCTCCCTGTAGGCTGTCTCGTCGTTGTTGGTAATCAAGCCTACCACTGTAGTGTCGTCTGCAAATTTGATGATTGAGTTGGAGGCGTGCATGGCTACGCAGTCATGGGTYAACAGGGAGTCCAGGAGAGGGCTGAGAACTCACCCTTGTGGGGCCCCAGTGTTGAGGATCAGCAGAGTGGAGATGTTGTTTCCTACCTTCACCACCTGGGGTCGGCCCATCAGAAAGTCCAGGACCCAATTGCACTGGGTGGGGTTGAGACCCAGGTTCTGAAGCTTAATAATGAGTTTGGAGGGTACGATGGTGTTGAATGCAGTCAATAAACAGTCAATAAATAGTCAAATAAATAGTCAATATACAGCCTTCTTGCATTGGTATTCCTCTTGTCCAGATGGGATAGCGCAGTGTGCAGTGTGATGGTGATTGCATCGTCTGTGGACTGATTGGGGTGGTAAGCAAATTGGAGTGGGTCTAGGGTATCAGGTAGGGTGGAGGTGATATGATCCTTGACTAGTCTCTCAAAGCACTTRGATAGTCATTTAGTTCAGTTGCCTTAGCTTTCTTYCCAACAGGAACAATGGTGGCCCTCTTGAAGCATGTGGGGACAGAAGACTGGGATAGGAATTGATTGAATATGTCTGTAAAAACACCAGCCAGCTGGTCTGCACATGCTCTGAGGATGTGGCTAGGGATGTCATCTGGGCCGTCAGCCTTGCGAGGTTTAACACGTTTAAATGTTTTACTCACGTCGGCCATGGAGAAGGAGAGCCCGCAGTCTTTGGTAGCGGGCCATGTCGGTGGCACTGTATTGTCTTCAAAGCGTGCAAATAAGTTGTTTAATTTGTCTGGGAGCAAGACGTCGATGTCCGTGACGGGGCTGGTTTTCTTTTTGTAATCCGTGATTGTCTGTAGACCCTGCCACATATGTCTTTTGTGTGGGCCGTTGAAMTGCGACTCTACTTTGTCTCTATACTGATGCTTTGCTTGTCTGATTGCCTTGCAGAGGGAATAACTACACTGTATTCGGTCATGTTTCCAGTCACCTTGCCATGATTAAATGCGGTAGTTACGCCTTTCAGTTTTGCATGAATGCTGCCATCAATCCACGGTTTCTGGTTAGGGAAGGTTTTAAAAGTCACAGTATGTACAACATCTCCACTGCACTTCCTAATAAATTCACTCACCGAGCGTATATGTTGATGTTATTGTCTGAGGCTACCTGGAACATATCCCAGTCCACGTGATCGAAGCAATCTTGAAGCGTGGAATCTGATTGGTCAGACCAGCATTGGATAGACCTAAGCATGGGTAATTCCTGTTTCAGTTTCTGACTATAGGAGGGGAGCAACAAGATGGAGTCATGGTCAGATTTGCCCTACAGGAGGGCGAGGGAGGGCCTTGTATGCATCGCGGAAGTTAGAGTAGCAGTGGTCCAGTGTTTTCCTCAATCAGGTACTACAGTCAATGTGCTGGTAGAATTTAGGTAGCCTTGTTCTCAAATTAGCTTTGTTAAAATCGCCAGCTACAATAAATGCAGCCTCAGGATATATGGGGGGGGGGGTATACACATCTGTGACTATAATTGAAGAGAATTCTCTTGGGAGATAATGCGGTCGGCATTTGATTGTAATGAATTCTAGGTCAGGTGAATAAAAAGACTTGAGTTCCTGTATGTTGTTATGATTACACCATGAGTCGTTAATCATGAGGCATACACCCCCTCCCTTCTTCCTACCAGAGAGATGTTTGTTTCTGTTGGCGCGACGCATGAAGAAACCCGGTGGCTGTATCGACTCTGACAACATATCCTGAGTGAGCCATGTTTCCGTGAAACAGAAAATGTTACGGTCTCTGATGTCTTTCTGGAAGGCAACTAGTGCACTCATTTCGTCCACCTTGTTGTCTAGAGACTGGACATTGGKGAGTAATATGCTCGGAAGCGGTGGATGGTGTGCTCGCCTTCTAAGTCTGACCAGGAGGCCGCTCCATCTCCCTCTCCGGCGACGACGTTGTTTTGGGTCGGCCTCTGGGATTAGATCCAATATCCAGGGTGGAGGTCCCGAACAAAGGATCCGCTTCGGGTCGTTTTCCTGGTCGTAATGTTGGTAAGTTGACATCACTCTTGTCTCCAATAGTTATTCCCGGCTGTATGTAATAACAGTTAACATTTTCTGGGATAACAATGTAAGAAATAATACATAAAAAAAAAAATTGCTGTATAGTTTCCTAAGGACTTGAAGCCAGGCGACCATCTCTGTCGGCGCCATCTCGTAGTCTAGGATGAGACCTACTTTGTCTAGAACGAGTCTATCTCTCCTACAGCACTCACAACTGGGAGTATAGGCATCGTAAATGTATGTTTTCAACAGGCAATTTGAAAGGCTACAATTACTTGGTCCAGAGTGTGTTTGAAGTAATGACCATAGAGATAGAAAGAGGCCTCATCATTTTATCCGTGCCATTATGGCGTCTGTGACAGCATGGGCAGCGCCATTGAGGCGATCTCTATTTTTAAGTAGTACATTTTCTTCTTCTTCATGATTGGCTGATCCCTCCTGATGACATGGTTGGACATGACTCCAACAGGGTCACCAGGAGGGATCAGCCAATAAAGTTGGAAGTACCACCCAGTTGACTACATTGAAATGGTGGAAGCCCGCAATGGCGCTGCCCATGCTAATACTGCCTTTTGGCCACTATAGGCCTTTATCATTCTCTATGGGCATGATACATGGGGAGATTCTCAATTGGGGAAAAGTCTGTCCTCTCCTCGACCATTCCTTTTTCCTCTCCTCCGTGACCCGGAAACTGATAAGCGGTCAAGTGGTCGAGGAGAGCATCAATTCGTTAGTAGGCGAACAGAGGAGTATGTTCCCCTCTATCGAGGAAGACTTTTGAAACCAGTCACAGTCTGTCTCTCTTTCTCTCTCTCTCTCTGTCTCTCTCTCTCTTCCTTGATCTCTCTTTCTCTCAATGTAGGAGGCACGGTGTCAGCTTTTTAGAGCAGATAATTATGCAGCAAGTTGAGTCATTTATTATTAAAAGCTTTACCCCCAACACATCACTCTCAGCAGGTAACCTAGCAGAGGATTATTCTACTACCATTGTCATCATTAGAACACTCCCACCCATAGTGTTTTCTTGTCTGGAGAATGTTTTACATCTCCATCACTCTGTTCTATGGTTCTTCTGATTTTTGGTGGAATATAAAGTCTATGGCTGGAATATGAACACTACGTATCTTTCACTTTCCGTGAAACAGTTATCACATACAAAGAAAGAATATGCCTCTTCACTGCTCTACTTTCCACTTTAATCTCTTCTGGTCAACTGCTTCTCTGGAAAAGTCTCTGCTTGCTTTCAAAATCCCTCCCTCCCTCCCTCCTCCTCCATCCCCCCTCCTCCTCCCTCCTCCCTCCCTCCTCCCTCCCTCCCCTCCCTCCTCCCTCCCCTCCTCCCTCCTCCTCCCTCCCTCCCTTCCTCCTCACTCCCTACTCTCACTCACTCACTCCCCCTCCCTCCTCCTCACTCCCTCACTCACTCACTCACTCACTCACTCACTCACTCACTCACTCACTCAGTGCATTTCATAATGGGACTAGACAGGATTAATAAACTGAACATCAAGAGGGCACTGCATACGAGGGGCAATTAGTTGCCCAAGATCTCAGCTTTCCTTTGAGTGTTTCATGTTTGTGGTAAAGAGTGATTCAGGGCTGACCTTTTTATCAGAGTGGAGAAGAAACAGAGTGTCTTGGGTAATAGGTGACCTTTGCAGAACTGATTGTAGCTTTCTCAGCAGTGTGTGTGCATGGGTGTCTTTCGCCTTGCTCGGCTGAGGTGTGTGTGAGTCTGAGTGTGTGTGTGTGTGTGTGTGTGTGTGTGTGTGTCTGAGGAGTGTGTGTGAGTCTGAGTGTGTGTGTGTGTCTGAGTAGCCTGTTTGTGCGTGTGTTGCTAAACCCCTCTTTGAGACGGTTTCTTAAAGCTCTCTGTATTTACCTTTCAGAGAGTGGGTGTAAGTGTTGTATGCACATACAGCAGGTGAGTGTCTTGAGCTCTGTCTCTGTCACCGTCAGTAGCATGATCCCTTACCCACCAGCTTTACGTAGAAACCCCACAGCGCTTCTGTCCTCTTAACACTTTATTTAACCTCTTTCTCTATCCTTCTCACTCTCTCTCCCTCTCTGTCACGCTCTCTCACTCTCTCTCACTCTCTCTCGCACGCTCTCACGCGCTCTCGCTCTCTCCTCATCTGATTCAGTGGTGGGTAATGTGTGTATCAGTAATTTTGTGTGGTTCGGATAATTTTGGGCTGCGATGCGTTACTGGATCTGATCGGTTGTGTGGCGGAGGTATGGCGTGGGGCGGACTCACAGAGGGGCCTGGGAAGCGGCGTCTCTAATTGCTCTCTCAGGTGATGGTGGAAAAACAGCCTCCTCAGCCACACTAATGACAGTCCAGGGAATCAGTTCAGTCGGACTCTTGATGTTCCAGGAACACAAAGAAAATCAAAGTGGCGCCAATTCCTGGGGCCCATTATTGGAGCTCTCACTGTGTCGATGATTGCAGGGTTGGTGTATGTCGCTCTTCATTTGTTACTGTGATCAGTCAAGTATGAACAGTCACTTTGGGGGGTACTACTCTACTCTTCACCGCTKAATTTGCTTTTGCTTTTTCTCCAGGAATGTTTGACTTCTTAGAGGATATAGATTTTCACATTTCATATTGTTTAGGCAAGCAATCAGACAGACACGTTTATTGTTAGAACACAGATGTGGAGGTGTTTCTTAGCTGAGGTGGTGCAGTATTCAGTGTTTCAGACTCAGCAAACTCAAACTTCCTAATGAGTTCTGAAATATAATTAGACAGGTACGTCTGACAACCATGTCAAACTCTACATGCCCTAATTATTATATTCCTGAGCGGAGAGACTTTATTTATTTTCTTTCTTGTCTCATTTGAATGTGTCTCTGAACAGCGAAGGCTTGACAGTTGTAATTGTGATTGAKGACACCCATTTTGTTCAAGGCTGATGTCAAGAAGCAGTCAGATCAAGCTTTATTTTCAAACTCCCAATACAAAACTTCGCTTCTTGTCATGTAATCAAATCACATTCTATTTGTATAGAGCCCTCTGCAAAGCCCTTTTTCTTGTACACTTCAAAGGAACCAGGCCTGAACTCCTTCAAGCAAATCAAGGACTAGAGAGGACAGGCATCTTCCTCTGAGTGAAATCAGACTATTGAGGATAAACTCTGTTTGATATTTGTTTGACTATCATGGTCAGACAATCAGTTGTCCGTTCAGGGACTGTCTGTCTGCACTTTTGTCAGTTGGTGGAAATGTAGTGTTTGGGTAGTTCCAATGGCACCTATAGTGCTTTTTAGGGTTTAACGAAGGAGAAATTTCAAACCATAACAGCATTTGAGGTGAAAAGGGAGGATGTCGAGGTGGAAAGGGCATTGTGTTGTGTTTACAGTCCTAGATGGCGGAAGTATCCTGATTTGTTGCCCTCTGGACCTCAGAGGCAAAAATCTGAAATATGTATTKTATTCTAACCATTCAGCAGAGTACTCTATTTGAACATCCACAAGTCCATTCTGTTGGGAGGAATCTATTCTGACTTTTGAAATAAAATGAAAGTAAAATGTACAGTACCAGTCAAAAGTTTGGACACACCTACTCATTCAAGGGTTTTCTTTATTTTTACTATTTGCTACATTGTAGAATAATAGTGAAGACATCAAAACTATGAAATAGCACATGGAATCATGTAGTAACCAAAAAAAGTGTTAAACGAATCAAAATATATTTTAGATGGTAGATTCTTCAAAATAGCCACTCTTCGTCTTGATGACAGCTTTGCACACTCTTGGCATTCTCTCAACTAGCTTCACATGGAATGCTTTTCCAACAGTCTTGAAAGAGTTCCCACGTATACTGAGCACTTGTTGGCTGCTTTTCCTTCATTCTGCCGTCCAACTCATCCCAAAGCACCTCAATTTGGTTGAGGTCAGGTGATTGTGGAAGCCAAGTCATCTGATGCAGCACTCTGTCACTATCCTTCTTGGTCAAATAGCCCTTACACAGTCGGAAGGTGTGTTTTTGGTCATTGTTAAAAACAAATGACAGTCCCACTAAGTGCAAGCCAGATGGGATGGCGTATTGCTGCAGAATGCTGTGGTACACATGCTGGTTAAGTGTGCCTTGAATTCTAAATAAATCACTGACAGTGTGTTAGTGGAATTAAATAATTCCTCTAATATACTCATTAATTAAATTCAATCTGTCTATTTATAAGAATTTGTAAGATACTTATTAACATAAAATAGACAGGATACAGTCTTATTAAAATTAGATAATAGTGTTATTCTCGGAGCACGCTGCCATTTGATCATAAACACAGGTTTATATACAAGATATGACGTCATAGGTTACAGAATAAGTCTCATTGTCCTGACAAATAGAAAACAGGTTCAAAAGTTCATTCCAACTTCACAGCACACACACATGACACARAATATAATCAATTATCCTGAAGGCTCACTATAATTTATTACCACTTTAGCAGACAACTCAAGATAATGGAAGACCTAAAAAGTTACCCACAGCCTTATCTAAACATCTCAGGGCTAAGTTGGGTCAGTTCAACCATAGTTCAACGACCCTTTCTGCTTATTTTATAACCAACAACACAAATCTCTTTTCACCAGGCGTGCAGAGTTCAATTAGTTATAGTTTTATCTAAAGCTAGAATTTGTTTTAACTATTTATTAACAAAATTCCTAACACAGTGTCACCAGCAAAGCACACCCATACCATCACACCTCGTCCTCCATGCTTCACGGTGGGAACTACAAATGCAGAGATCATCCGTTCACCTACTCTGCGTCTCACAAAGACACAGCGGTTGGAACCAAAAATCCCAATTTAGACTTAGACCAAAGGACAGATTTCCACCAGTCTAATGTCCATTGCTCGTGTTTCTTGGCCCAAGCAAGTCTCTTCTTATTATTGGTGTCCTTTAGTAGTGGTTTCTTCGCTCAAATTCGACCATGAAGGCCTGATTCACGCAGTCTCCTCTGAACAGTTGATGTTGAGATGTGTCTGGTACTTGAACTCTGTGAAGCATTTATTTGGGCTGCAATTCCTGAGSCTGGTAACTCTAATGAACTTATCCTCTGTAGCAGAGGTAACTCTGGGTCTTCCTTTTCTGTTGTGTCCCCATGAGAGCCAGTTTCATCATAGCGCTTAATGGTTTTTGCGACTGCACTTGAAGAAACTTTCAACGTT
>NC_036860.1:61876580-61879656 GCF_002910315.2 Salvelinus sp. IW2-2015
CTGGGCTAGAAGCTAGCTAAATAGTTTGTTGCTAGCAAACATTCCAATATGACAACCTAAGTTACAGCCTTATTCTGAATGGATGAAATAAAATAATGTATCATCAATCTACTCACAATACCACATAATGACAGTGAAAACAGGTATTTAGAAACGTTTGCAAATTTATTAATTGTGTATTATTATCTATTATTAAGTATTCAGACCCTTTGCTATGAGACTTGAAATTTAGGTCAGGTGTATTTGTATTTATTAAGAATCCCCATTAGCTGCTGCCAAGGCAACAATATTAAGGCAGTTATACAATTTTAAAAACATTACAAATACATTCACAGATTTCACATCTTGTTCCTATTTCCATTGATCATCCTTGAGAAGTTTCTACAACTTGATTGGAGTCCACCTGTGGTAAATTCAATTGATTGGACATGATTCGGTCTCACAGTTGACAGTGCACGTCAGAGCAAAAACCAAGCCATGAGGTCAAAGAAATTGTCCGTAGGGCTCCGAGATAGGATTGTGTCGAGGCACAGATCTGGGGAAGGGTACCAAAACATTTCTGCAGCATTGAAGGTCCCTAAGAACACAGTGGCCTCAATCATTCTTAAATGGAAGAACCAACGTTTGGACGTTTGGAACGTTTGGAACCAACGTTCTCTGGTCTGATGGAACCAAGATTGAACTCTTTGGCCTGAATGCCAATCGTCAAATCTGGGGGAAACCAGGCACCTCACATCACCTGGCCAATACCATCCCTACGGTGAACCATGGTGGTGACAGCATCATGCTGTGGGGATGTTTTTCAGTGGTAGGGACTGAGAGACTAGTCAGGATCGAGGGAAAGATGAACTGAGCAAAGTACAGAGAGCTCCTTGATGAAAACCTGCTCCAGAGCACTCAGGACCTCAGACTGGGGCAAATGTTCACATTCCGGCAGGACAACGACCCTAGGCACACAGCCAGAGGTTGATAGGCTCTGAAGAGAAGAATGGGAGAAACTCCCCAAATACAGGTGTGCCAAGCTTGTAGCGTCATACCCAAGAAGACTCAAGGTTGTAATCGCTGGCAACAGTGCTTCAACAAAGTACTGAGTAAATGATCTGAATACTTATGTAAATGTAATATTTCAGTTTTTTATTATTAATACATTTACAAAAATGTCTAAACCTGTTTTTGCTTTGTCATTATGTGGTATTGTGTGTAGATTGAGTAGGAACAAAAACTATTTCATCAATTTTAGAGTAAGGCTGTGACTTATCAAAATACTTTTCTAACACACTGTGCATCAAGGCACTCTGCATTGTGTCGTGCGGTACTCCAGTTCCGTACCACGCCACCAGACCTACAGTGCGGTCTCAGTGTGCAGCGGCCAGAGTTCTGCCGTCTTGCCCAGCCGGCGCTGAAACGTCTCTCGTTCTGCCCAGCGCGCCGTGAACCTGCCCGTTCTGCCCAGCGGCGCCTGAACTACCCGTCTGCCCAGTGGCCGCCTGAACTGCCCGTCTGCCCAGCGGCGCCTGAATGCCCGTCTGCCCAGCGGCGTCTGAACTTGCCCGTTACTGCCCTACGCCGTCTGAAAACTGTTCCGTCTGCCATGAGCTGCAAGCCGTCCGTCTACGTCTGCATGAGCCTGCAAAGCCGCCCGGTACTGCCACTGAGCCTACAGAGCCGCTCGCGCCAGACAGGGAAGCCGCTAGAGCCGTCCGCCAGACAGGAGCCGCTAGATGCCTTCCAGCCGACCCGGATCAGCCAGAGCCTTCGCCCAGCCGGATCAGCCAGAAGCCTTCCGCCAGACCGGAATCAGCAGAGCCTTCCGCCAGACCGGATCAGCCAGAGGCTTCCCGCCAGACCGGATCAGCCAGAAGCCTTCCGCCAGACGCGGATCAGCCAGAGCCCTTCCGCCAGACCGGATCAGCCGATACGCTTCACCCAGACCGGATCAGCCAGAGCCTTCCGCCAGACCGACAGCCAGAGCCTTCCGCGAGCCATGACCAGCCAGAGCCTTCCCAGCCAGACCAGCCAGAGCCTTCCGAGCCATGACCAGCCAGAGCCGTCAGCAGCCATGACCAGCCAGAGCCGTCAGCGAGCCATGACCAGCCAGAGCCGTCAGCGGAGCCCATGACCCAGCCAGACGCAGCGAGCCATGGACCAGCCAGAGCCGTCAAGCGAGCCATGACCAGCCAGAGCCGTCAGCCAGCCTGGACCAGCCAGAGCCGTCAGCCAGCCATGACCAGCCAGAGCCGTTCAGCCAGCCATGACCAGCCAGAGCCGTCAGCCAGCAATGACCAGCCAGAGCCAGCCAGCTCAGGGATATCCGCCAGCCTAGCCCGGAGCTGGCCGTCCCTCAGCCCGGAGAGCTCCGCCCTCATCCCGGTGTTGCCCCTATCCCGGTGCTGCCCTGTTATCCCGATGCTGCCCCTTCAGTGTAGGTGGGTTAGGTTTGGAGCGTGGTCATTGGGGGGGGATACGGAAGCGGGGAGTTGACTATGGTGGTGTGACAGCGTCCAGAGCCGGAGCCACCCCGTGGACAGATGCCCACTCCAAGACCCTCCCTCAGACTTTTGGTGGTTGCGTTCGGAGTACGCACCTTGGGGGGGGGTTATGTCACGTTCCTGACCTATTTTTATGTTATTTTGATTATGTTTAGTTGGTCAGGGCGTGAGTTGGGGTGGGCATTGTATGTTGTGTGTGTTTTGGTTAGTCTATGGGTTGTATGTGTATGGGATAGAGTATTGTTAGGTGTTCTAGTCATGTCTATGGCTGCCTAGATTGGGTCTCAATCAGAGACAGCTGTCATTCATTTGTCTCTGATGTGGAGCCATATTTAAGGTAGGTACCATAGGCAGTAGGCTTTTGTGAGTAGTTGTCTTGTTTTAACGTTTGTTGCTTGTCTGTGCACTTGCGTTTATTTAGCTTCACGATCATTTGTTGTTTTGTTTGTTTGTATGGTGTTTTCGTTTCATGTTCATCTTCGTTCATTTAATTAAAAGAAGATGGCTATTTTTTCCTCATGCTGCGTCTTGGTCCGTCTCTCTACACGATCGTGACAAATATACCATGGCAAAGGGCTGTTCCATAC
>NC_036860.1:61881556-61884598 GCF_002910315.2 Salvelinus sp. IW2-2015
ATATTGGCCATATACCACACCCCCTCGGGCCCTGTTTTCAGTTTGGCTGAACCTGAGGTGAAACATCAACCTTGATTTCCTTGTACTGAACTGTACTGTAGCAGCCTCTTGCTATTCAGCTGCTATCATTGATTGAAGTTGAATGTCTTGTTAAGTACTGTACAGGGCCTTATGAGCACATTTCTTTGTGTTTGTTCAATACAAAGGCTTGTCATACACCAACAATAAGCATTTTGTTTCCCCGCAATAAACTGAGATTTATAGCTTGCCCTGTCTCAAACCTCTCTAGCCGCTCAATGGATTTTAAATAATGTCCATTTCTTTGGAGGTTCTGCAACAAAGAGCCACAACACTGAGGGAAAAACACTCATTCAGCAAATCTATGGTATTTCTATCCAAATAAATGCATGAAATGTGTTGGGGACTTCGGAAATTACGCTTGAGAGAGATTATCATCTTCTAATGTTATATAGATAAATAGCTAGCTAGGAAATGTAATTAAGGTTTTAATTAAAATACGGACTTGATGTCTGTGGAATGGCAAGAATATTAAGCTCTATTCAAGTACAAATCCATGGAATCAAACAGTCATTATTCTCTCCACAAGGAAATAAAATAATTATCTGTTCAAATGTTTTTCACTCAGACTACTAATTATGTGTAATTGCAAGGGAAATCTATGAGTATAGACAAAGACTTAATTAGAGAGAATATACTCTCTTGGAATGGGTATTTGTTATTTAATCAAGGATGATCTTCTAGTGAACATTACTAAATCCGTGTAGTGTTTATTATATGTCTGGGCTTTTACGAAGCATACCAGCACCTCTCTGATTCAGAGGGGTTGGGTTAAATGCGGAAGACACATTTCATTTGAATGCATTCAGTTTTGCAACTGACTCAGTATCCCACCTTTCCTTTCCTACTGGCAATATATTTACTCAGGTGACTAGAAGGCAAAATTAAATATAAAATTTGGAAGAGACTGCACTCCTACTACTTGTTCTTAAATCACATGTACAGTAGTGAGAATGAAGGTGATTTGTTTGCTATTTCCTTCTGGCACGGTGGAGTGGACAGGTGAACAGGTGGACAGATGAACATAAAACCAGAGATCTAAGCAGGACCAGTGGGCAGTGAGAGGAGTTCCCATGTATTCCCACGATTTCTGCAGATTTACCTAGACTGGTGCAAGGCCATCATGGAATACCATACAATACAATGTACCATGCAAACACATTAAAGGCAGTGTGTTCATTGGTCAAAGTAATTACGTCAGTCACCGACTAAAGACTATGGAGCATTAGTCTCTCTCTCCCTCAAAATCAAGCTAGCATCATCAAAGCAACTGTTTACAGACCGCTGGTGATTTTTCCAAACAATCCCGTATCAATCACGGCTGACAGACTTATTTTCTGTTGGAATTTGATGAGCGTACTACATCCCAAGAAGGAACTACAGCCAGGAGCAATATATTGTAATGAAAGAGCAGGGAAAGCAGGTCTCGAACTCTCGACCTTCTAGCCCGAGCACGGCGCTATCGACTGTGCCCGCCGCAAAAGCAATGCTCAAACGCAGAGTCATTCCGCACTTTATAAACCCAGGGTCGTTACAAAATTACCGTTACCACACGCATTTGTCAGCCTAAACTTCAGTTTTTATTCTGGATCACTCAATATTATTTATACTGGAGATCTTGTTTATAATAGAGAGGGCTATTTGTATTAGTTGATGTTGTGCTTTAGTCTGGATGGATCAGAAGCAACAGATAAACTGATAAAAGACAATCAATAAGCCTAGGCATCATAATTAACCTGGCAGAAATCTGACTGCAATTTGTAAACAAAAGCTGCAGTACCTATAACTTTAAAACATGTTTCTATCACTTTGAAAATTATATGCAAATGGTTTAAAATAAAGCTTTCGTCTATCATTTCAATCTATATTAACAACAAAATTAAAATGTGGGACTTACTGAGTCTGCTTGACCAGTTATTAATTACTTCGAAAATTGGCAATTGAATACCATTATTAATAGCAGTGAAAAGTGTATAAGGCTATACCAATATAATCTTTAAAAGTACAAATAAAATGCTACCTCTGCAGAGACCAAGATGTCGAAATGCCACAACAAGAATCTTTTCTAGCTGGTATATATAAAGCACCTGAGCTGTTTATCGTGTTCTATGTTTATATTTCCACACATGCCAAAGAGTGTTTTATAATGGTAACAAAACTGATACGACTCGCAAACACCCACAATTACCATCTCAAAGGCATTATTGTGACGATTAAAAATTATGTGACCTTTTGTGGATCCATAGCTGGAATGTAGCCTGAGTCCTAGAGTCTATCTCCCTGCTAAAGCCCACACCCTTGAAATTAAAAAGCCCACAGCAACATGATCTAACATGATAAATACTTATTTTAAAGCTACATAAACTGGCCTAATTTCATGTGTCTGGCTTGCGAAGTCTGACTATTAAAGCCTAATGGAAGTATAATTAACCATGCATAATTCATAAATCCTTATCCCTTTCACATGCAGGATGCATGTCAAAATTATGGGCTAAGAATCCTTCAAAAGCTGCTGTATATATCTCAACGTGGCTGCAGACCCCGATTTCCCTCTTGCAACTAGCTAAACATGTGCAGGACAATCCCGACTGTCATATCACTTCATTCCTGATAGACCTGTTTCTGTGGAGAGGAGAACCATTTTGGCGGGGGGCTGATGCAGCAAACTTATAAGAATAATATGAGTGTTTTATGAGCTCACAGGGGAGGCCAAGAACCAGACACACTCATCTCCCATATACCACTGCTATTGTGGGAACTGTTTAGGAGGGAGGGAGGAGGGGAGGGAGGAGGAGGGGGAGGGAGGAGGAGGGAGGGAGGGAGGAGGAGGAGGAGGGAGGAGGAGGGAGGGAGGGGGGAGGGAGGGAGGGAGGAACGAGGGCTAGGGAAGGAGGGAGCGGAGGAGGGAGGGAGGGAGGAGGGAGGGAGGAGAGGGAGGAGGGAGGGAGGGAGGCGATGGAGAGC
>NC_036860.1:61888236-61890547 GCF_002910315.2 Salvelinus sp. IW2-2015
GAGAGTTCGAGACCTGCTCCCTGCTCTTTCATTACAATATATTGGCTCCTGGCTGTCAGTCCTTCTGGGGATGTAGTACGCCATCAAATCCACAGAAAAATAAGTCTGTCAGCCGATGATGCATAACAGAGGATTTTTGAAAACACCAGCGGGTCTGTAACAAAGTTGCTTTGATGATGCTAGCTTGATTTTCCGAATAAAACTGGAAACTGGAATTGTGGGCAATTTTCATTCAGCAAGGCAGGGATTCCTCACTCACTCAGTGCCAGGATCACKCTGCTGTGGACTGTGCCAATGATAATCACGAAAGTCTGAGCTAGCAGTCTACTGGTAAGTGAAACTATTTATTTATTGTATTTATTTAACCTTTATTTAACTAGGCAAGTCTATGTAGTAAGCTAAGCTAATTTAGCTTGCTAGCAAAGAGCTGTCGACATATTCAAGCATTGCTAAATGTGCAAACTGGTGATGGAGCCAACTAGTAAAAAAAACTTTTTTGCACTTGCTTGCAAACTTTGCTACAGTTGTTAGCTGGCTAATTATTTTCCTCTTGGATGTTGTGTTTACTACTGAAACCCTTAGATGGCAAATTTATTTTATAATTCAACATAGGTTAGCTAGTTGCTAAGGGTCGACTTTTCCAGACAAGTGTTTGCACTGCAAGACTGAGATCAAGCAGATAACGTCATTATTGTTGCACCGCTGTATCTGTCTCTTATACACATCTAGATGTGTATAAGAGACAGCCTCTAAGCTCCCTCCCTCCCTCCCTCCTAAACAGTTCCCACATAGCAGTGCTATATGGAGATGAGTGTGTCTGGTTCTTGGCCTCCTCTGTGACCTCATCAAAACACTCATATTATTCTTATAAGTTTAGCTGTCATCAGCCCCCCCAAAATGTTCTCTCTCCAACAGAACAGGGTCTATCAGGAATGAAGTGATATGACAGTCAGGGATTGTCTGCACAGTTAGCAGTGCAGAGAGGGAAATCGAGGGTCTGCAGCCACGTCTGAGATATATACAGCAGCATTTTGAAGGATTTCTTAGCCCACTATTTTGACAATGCATCCTGCATGTGAAAGGGAAAGGATTTATGAATTATGCATGGTTAATTATAACTCCATTAGGCTTTATATAGTCAACTTCAAGCCAGACACCATGAAATTAGGCAGTTTAATGTAGCTTTAAATAAGTATTTATCATGTTCAGATCATGTTGCTGTGGGCTTTTTATTTCAAGGTAGTGCTTTTTAGCAGGGAGATAGCACTCTAGGAACTCAGGCAATACATTCCAGCTAAATGGATCCACAAAAGGTCACATAATTTTTAATCGTCACAATAATGCCTTTGAAGATGGTAATTGTGGGGTGTTTGTGAGTCGTATCAGTTTTGTACCATTATACACTCTTTGGCATGTTGTGGGAAATATAAACATAGACACACAGACAAAACAGCTCAGGTGCCTTTATATATACCAGCTTAGAAAGATTCTTGTTGTGGCATCTTCGACATCTTTCTGTCCTGCAGAGGTCAGCACTTTATTTGTACTTTTAAAGATTAATGATTGGTATAGCCTTATACACTTTCACTGCTATTATACTGTATTCAATTGCCAATTTCAGAAGTAATTTATAACTGGTTAAAGCCAGACTCAGTAAGTCCCCCACATTTTATTTTGTTGTTTAATATAGATTGAAATGGATAGACGAAAGCTTTATTTTACCATTTGCATAATTTCAAAGTGATAGAAAACATGCTTTTACAAGTTATAGGTACTGCAGCTTTGTTTACAAATTGCAAGTCAGATTTCGCCAGGTAATTATGATGCATAGGCTTATTGATCATTTTATCATGTTCTATCTGTTGCTCTGATCCATCCACGACTACAGCAACACATCAACAATACAAATAGCCCTCTCTATTATAAACAAGACTCAGTATAAATAATAGTTGAGTGATACAGAATAAAACTGAAGTTTAGCTGACAAATGCGTGTGGTAACGGTTAATTTTGTAACGACCCTGGGTTTATAAGTGCGGAAATCGACTCTGCCGTTTGAGCATGCTTTCAAAATCAAGCTAGCATCATCAAAGCAACTGTTTACAGACCGCTGGTGATTTTTCCAAACAATCCCGTATCAATCACGGCTGACAGACTTATTTTCTGTTGGAATTTGATGAGCGTACTACATCCCAAGAAGGAACTACAGCCAGGAGCAATATATTGTAATGAAAGAGCAGGGAAAGCAGGTCTCGAACTCTCGACCTTCTAGCCCGAGCACGGCGCTATCGACTGTGCCCGCCGCAAAAGCA
>NC_036860.1:61891203-61895597 GCF_002910315.2 Salvelinus sp. IW2-2015
TGTATACTGAACAAAAATATAAACCCAATATGTAAAGTGTTGGTCCCATATTTCATAAGCTGAAATAAATGATTCCCGACATTTTCCGTAATGCACAAAAAGCTTATTCCGTGCTCAAATGTGTTTACATCCTCTTAGTGAGCATTTCTCCTTTGCCAAGATAATTCATCCACCTGACAGGTGTGGCATATCAATAAACTGATTAAACAGCATGATCATTACACTTTGAAATGTGCAATTTTGTCACACAACACAATGCCACAGATGTCCCAAGGTTGAGGGACCTTGCAATTGGCATGGTGACTGCAGGAATGTCCACCAGAGTTGTTGGCAGATAATTTTATGTTTATTTCTCTACCATAAGCCAATGTACAATGTCGTTAATACAATACAATTAACACAATGATACAATGTCGTTTTAGAGAATTTTCAGTGCGTCCAACTGGCCTCACAACCGCAGACCACATGTAACCACGCGAGCCCACAACTTCCACATCCGGCTTCTTCACCTCCGGGATCGTCTGAGACCAGCTACCTGGACAGCTGATGAAGCGGAGTATTTCTGTCTGTAATAAAGCCCCTTTGTGCGGAAAAACTCTGATTGGCTGGGCCTGGCTTCCCAGTGAAAATTCTACAGAGATTTCACAACAAATAAACAATCAGGCATACAGGGGAATAAATAAAAAAAATACAAACAACTCAATACAGATTCAAAATACAAAAACAGAAATAAATAAATGATCAGTAAACCTTAGACAATCTTGCTTGGACTGGATAGCATTATATTGATGACTGTACCTATTATGTAATGACTACTGGTAATACCTACTGGGAAACCTTAAAGTATCTCATCAGAGGGTAGCCTCTGCAAGCCATTAAAGTATGATAATAATGGTTGCCATTTTCTAACAAATGTATCATTGGAACCCCTAAGAGAATACTTCATTTTCTCAAGCTTTAGAAAGAATTTAACATCGTTGAGCCATTGAGAAGTAGAGGGGCGCTGAGCAGACTTCCACTGGAGAAGAATTCTATGTCACGCTAATAAGGATGTAAAAGCAACAATATGGGCATGTTTGGGGTCCAAGGAGAACAAGTCTTCTGGAATACCAAAGACAGCTATCAAGGGACAAGGCTGCAGGTTAATTTCAAGCACCTCAGATAAAGTTTTAAAAATAGAATCTCAGTAATTTTTTTGTTTAGAGCATTAAATGAACATGTGACTATCACACTCATCATTTACATTTGGATATATATCAGACAATCTGGATTTGGAAAAATGCCCCCTATGTAAAGCCTTAAATTGTATGAGACCAAGACGAGCACAAGATGTAGCATCACCGCCCGCCCGACTAGCATCACTACTCTGGATGGTTCTGACTTAGAATATGTTGACAACTACAAATACCTAGGTGTCTGGTTAGACTGTACACTCTCCTTCCAGACTCACATTAAGCATCTCCAATCCAAAATGATATCTATAATAAGCTTCTTATTTCGCAACAAAGCCTCCTTCACTCATGCTGCCAAACATACCCTCGTAAAACTGACTATCCTACCGATCCTTGACTTCGGCGATGTCATTTACAAAATAGCCTCCAACACTCTACTCATCAAATTGGATGTAGTCTATCACAGTGCCGTCTGTTTTGTCACCAAAGCCCCATATACTATCCACCACTGGGACCTGTATGCTCTCGGATGCTCTCGATTGTGCATCTGTAGAAGTTTGTGAGTGCTTTTGGTGACAAGCCGAATTTTCTCAGCCTCCTGAGGTTGAAGAGGCGCTGCTGGCCTTCTTCACGAGCTGTCTGTGGGTGGACCAATTCAGTTTGTCCGTGATGTGTACGCCGAGGAACTTAAACTTTCCCCTCTCTCACTACTGACCCGTCGATGGTAGGGGGGGTGCTCCCTCTGCTGTTTCTGAAGTCCACAATCATCTCCTTTGTTTTGTTGACGTTGAGTGTGAGGTTATTTTCCTGACAAACACTCCGAGGCCCTCACCTCCTCCTGTAGGCCGTCTCGTCGTTGTTGGTAATCAAGCCTACCACTGTAGTGTCATCCGCAAACTTGATGTTGAGTTGGAGGCGTGCATGGCAACGCAGTCGTGGGTGAACAGGAGTAGACAGGAGAGGGCTCAGAACGCACCCTTGTGGGGCCCAGTGTTGAGGATCAGCGGGGTGGAGATGTTGTTACCTACCCTCACCACCTGGGGGCGGCCCGTCAGGAAGTCCAGGACCAGCTTGCACAGGGCGGGGTCGAGACCAGGGTCTCGAGCTTGATGACGAGTTTGGAGGGTACTATGGTGTTAAATGCTGAGCTGTAATCGATGAACAGCATTCTCACATGGGTATTCCTCTTGTCCAGATGGGTTAGGGCAGTGTCAGTGTGGTTGCGATTGCGTCGTCTGTGGACCTATTGGGTCGGTAAGCAAATTGGAGTGGGTCTAGGGTGTCCGGTAGGGTGGAGGTGATATGGTCCTTGACTAGTCTCTCAAAGCATTCATGTGACGGAAGTGAGTGCTACGGGGCGGTAGTCGTTTAGCTCAGTTACCTTAGCTTTCTTGGGAACAGAACAATGGTGGCCCTCTTGAAGCATTGTGGAAAGCAGACTGGGATAAGGATTGATTGAATATGTCCGTAAACACACCAGCCAGCTGGTCTGCGCATGCTCTGAGGACGCGGCTGGGAATGCCGTCTGGGCCTGCAGCCTTGCGAGGGTTAACACGTTTAAATGTTTTACTCACCTCGGCTGCAGTGAAGGAGAGCCCGCAGGTTTTTGGTAGGGGCCGTGTCAGTGGCACTGTATTGTCCTCAAAGCGGGCAAAAAAGTTGTTTAGCCTGTCTGGGAGCAAGACATCCGGTCCGCGACGGGCTGGGTTTTCTTTTTGTATCCGTGATTGACTGTAGACCCTGCAAATACCTCTTGTGTCTGAGCTGTTGAATTGCGACTCGATTTTGTCTCTGTACTGAGACTTAGCCTGTTTGATTGCCTTGCGGAGAGAATAGCTACACTGTTTGTATTCGGTCATGCTTCCGGTCACCTTGCCTGGTTAAAAGCAGTGGTTCGCGCTTTCAGTTTCACGCGAATGCTGCCGTCAATCCACGGTTTCTTGGTTTGGAATGTTTTTATCGTTGCTGTGGGTACGACATCGTAAATGCACTTCCTAATGAACTCGCTCACCGAACAGCATATTCGTCAATATTGTTGTTGGACGCGATGCGGAACATATTCCAATCCGCGTGATCGGAAGCAGTCTTGAAGCGTGGATTCAGATTGGTCGGACCAGCGTTGAACAGACCTGAGCGGGAGCTTGTTGTTTGAGTTTCTGTTTGTAGGCTGGAATCAACAAAATGGAGTCGTGGTCAGCTTTTCCGAAAGGGGGGGGGGGGGCCTTATAAGCGTCGCGGAAATTAGTATAACAATGGTCTAGTGTTTTTCCAGCCCTGGTAGCACAATCGATATGCTGATAGATTTAGGGAGTTTTGTTTTTAGATTAGCCTTGTTAAAATCCCAGCTACGATGAATGCAGCCTCAGGGTGTGTGGTTTCAAGTTTACAAAGAGTCAGATAAAGTTCGTTCAGGGCCATCGATGTGTCTGCTTGGGGGGGAATATATACGGCTGTGATTATGATTGAAGAGATTCCCTTGGTAGATAATGCGGTCGACATTTGATTGTGAGGAGTTCTAGATCAGGTGAACAGATTGACTTGGTTCCTGTGTGTTGTTATGATGATCACACCACTTCTCGTTAATCATAAGGCATACCCCCGCCCCTCTTCTTACCGGAAAGATGTTTGTTTCTGTCGGCGCGATGCATGAAGAAACCAGCTGGCTGCACCGACTCCGTTAGCGTCTCTTGAGTTAGCCATGTTTCCGTGAAGCAGAGCACGTTGCAATCCCTGATGTCTCTCTGGAATGCTACCGTGCTCGGATTTCATCAACCTTATTGTCAAGAGACTGGACATTGGCGAGTAGTATGCTAGGGAGTGGAGCGCGATGTGCCCGTCTCCGAAGCCTGACCACGAGACCGCCTCGTTTTCCCCTTTTTCGGCGTCGCACAGGGTTGCCGGCTGGGATCAGATCCATTGTATTGGGTGGAAGGCAAAACACTGGATCCGTTTCGGGAAAGTCATATTCCTGGTAGGAACGATGATGAGTTGACGTTAATCGTTATTCAGTAGTTCCTCCCGACTGTATGTATGAAACCTAAGATTACCTGGGGTACCGATGTAAGAAATAACACGTAAAAAACAAAATACTGCATATTTTCCAAGGAACGCGAAGCGAGGCGGCCATCTCTTTTCGGCGCCGGAAGTTAAAACTTCCGGCGCCGGAAGTACCTGGTTAACTTCTTATGGCTGAAGGGGAGTATTGAGTAGCTTGGATGAAAT
>NC_036860.1:61898052-61907275 GCF_002910315.2 Salvelinus sp. IW2-2015
ATTGGCTGGCCTCGCTACATATTCGTCGCAAACCACTGGCTCCAGGTCATCTATAAGTCTTTGCTAGGTAAGCCCCACCTTATCTCAGCTCAATTGGTCAAACATAGCAACACACCATGCACGCGCTCCAGCAGGTATATTTACTGGTCATCCCGAAAGCCACATCTCTTGGTGCGCTTTTCGCTCAGTTCTCCGTGCAATGACTGGAACGAATTGCAAATCCTGAAGCTGGAGACTTATATTCCTCTCTAACTTTAGCTCAGCTGTCAGAGCAGTCACAATATGGCACTGTCATAGCCGATCTGTAAATAGCACACCCAACTACTCATCCCCTATAATTGTTTTGTTGCTCTTTTGCACCCCAGTAATCTCTACTTGGCAATCATCATTCACATCTAGTCAACTCATTATTAATGCTAATGTAATTATTTGCCTCTATGGCCTATTTAATTGCCTTACTCCTAATCTATTACATTGAGCACACACTGTACATAGACTTTTCTATTGTGTTATTGACTGTACGTTTGTTTATCCATGTGTAACTCTGGGTTGGTTTTTGGTTGCAACTGTTTGCTTTATTTTGACCAGTTTGCAATTGTACGATGAGACTTATTCTCAATGGCCTACTCAATCAATCAATCAAATTTTATTAGTCACATCACATGGTTAGCAGATGTTAATGCGAGTGTTAGCGAAATGCTTGTGCTCTAGTTTTCCGGACAGGTGAGTAATAACAACAGTAATCTAACCGGTGCCCATATCAAACGGCCTGCTCCTCAGTCATAGTTCCTAATATTTGCATATTATTATTAGTATTGTATAGAAAACACTCTGAGGTTTCTAAAACTGTTTGAATTATGTCTGTGAGATTAACAGAACTCATATTGGCAGGCAAAATCCTGAGTTGAAATCAAAACAGGAAGTCAGAAATCTGAGCCTGTGTGTATTCACTCTAAAGAAGTCCCTAAGAAGTCCCTAAAGAAATCCAATTGAGCTATTAATGATGTTGCACTGCCTTGGGGTTCCACTAGATGTCAGCAATCAACAGAACTAAGTCTGATGACTCTAATGTGAAGGGGGGTCGAATTAGACAGAATTTAGTATGAGGTCCCATGAGGTGACCACGCGCGTTCACGTGAGAGGCAGCTGTGTTCCATCTCTCAATTGAAGTCGTTATAGTTCTCCGGTTGCAACGTCATTCAAGATGTATGTTAACTACATTCTAAAGATTGATTCAGTACATCGTTTGCCATGTTTCTACTGACTGTAACGGAATGTTTGGACATTTCYTCACGTTATAGTGGTCGCGCTTTGAGACTTTGGTTAGGGTTTTGGTAAACAATTCAAAAGTAGCTAATTTGACATAAATAACGGACATGAACGAACAAATCAAGCATTTATTGTGGACCTGGGATTCATAGGACTACATTCTGATGAATTCCTCAAAGGTAAGGAAACAWTTATCATGTATTTTCTGGTTTCTGTTGAGTCCAACATGGTGGCTAATTTGGCTAATCACCTGAGCTCCGTCTCAGAATATTGCATGGTTTATATTTCCGTAAGMTTTTTTTMAAATCTGACATAGCGGTTGCATTAAGGAGAGGTATATCTATAATTCAATGTGTATAACTTGTATTATCATCTATATTTATGATGAGTATTTKTGTTGAAACGATGGGCTATGCAAAGTCACTTGATAATTTTGCATTTAGTCAATCTAGTCGCCTCAATGTAAACTCCGATTTTTTGATATAAATATGAATTTAAATAAAGGTGAAAAAAAAATGTAGTGGAGCCTACTCTTTCAATCACCTCAACACATCACTCCTGTGTAAATTCAACACCCATTTCCCGTTCCCAAGCATATTTCATTTTGTTGGTGGAGTGTTTGTCCAATGACAAAATACACAAACAGATCTGAGAAATGACTGCTTTCTGTCGAGGTAATAGAGTCAATATGCCATCCCAGGGTTGGCAAGGGTTGTGGAGCAGGGAAACCAGAAAATTGGGAGGAGACACAATGCCTAATGTGAAGGTAACGGAAAAAGTGAGATGGAGGCAAAGAGTATTTAGAGGCCAGGTTGGGAAAACTAGAAATAATTATATTTACATGTCAGTCTTGTAAGGACTTTATACCTTTCCTTGTCCAGTAAGAGAAAGCATTATCTATTAGAGAAGCGGGGAATAAGTGATTCTTATCAATAGGACCCATAGTAGATGCAGCGGAGAATTTAAAATGTCGTCGAACTAGTACCAAATCTTAAGTGTGGAAAGCACTACAGGATTGTGAGTATAGCGAGAGGGGGATGTTGGGAGAGAATAGCAGAGTAAAGCAGGAAGAGGAGAAGAGATACAAGAATGTGCCTCTAAGTGGCACCATGGGGTATCTGGAGTATGTAACCAGAATGGCAATTTCTGAAAGTTGGCTGCCCAGTAATAGTATAAAATGTTGGGTAGTGCCAGCCCTCCACTAAACTTGCATCTCTGAAGTAAAGATCTACTGACTCTGGGTACCTTTCCTCCCCAGATAAATGTGGTAACAGCCTGATTGATTGACTTAAAAAAACACTTTGGTAAAAACAATGGGATAGATTGAAATAGATAAAGGAATTTGGGTAAACTGTTCATTTTTACAGCATTAATCCTTCCTATAAGTGATAGTTGTAAGCTACCCCATCTCTGAAAATCAGTTTTCATTTGCGCAAGAAGGGGAGCAAAGTTTGCAGGAAAAAGAAAATGTAATGAACGAGTTATGTTCACTCCAAGGTACATGAAACCAGAGCGGCTAAGCTGGAAGGGCAAGTATGTCTGCTGGAGCTGTAGCGCTGCTGGATTGATTGGGAAGCACTCACTTTTCTGGAGATTCAGCTTGTAACCGGAGAAGGAGCCAAAGTTCCCCATAATAGAATGGATAGAAGGTAAACAGGTTACAGAGTTATTTACATAGGTTATCATTATTTGCAGATTATTTGTTACTCTATGTTCAACTCCTTCCCGTGTTACACCTTGGAAAGAGGAGGATGCCCGCAAAGCTACTGAAAGGGGCTCAATGGCGACTGTGAATAATAAAGGGGACAGTGGGCAGCCTTGGCATGTCCCACGTTCCAGGGCAAAATAATCAGAACTGGTGTCATTGGTACAGACACTGGCCTGGGGAGATGTATACAAGAGACGGATCCATGAGCTAAATTTGTCCCCAAATCCATTAGTAGTAGAGTAGTGTATTCGTTTACTAACCAAAATTGCAACCCCTCTGGCTTTGGAGTTAAAGTCTGAATGGAAAACCTGACTAAACCTGAAGATTTGTAGCCTTGAGTGATCTTTAATGCGTAAATGGGTCTCTTGTAAAAATACCACATCTGCTTTTAGCTTTTTCAAATGAGAGAAGACCCTAGACCTCTTGACAGGGTTGTTCATTGCCTTAGTATTCCAAGATAAAAACTTTGTAGGATTAGGCCTACCTATAGTACTATTATTAGCGTTGTTAACCATCTAAAATGTTGAAATGAAAAATGTGTGAAAACAGACCAAGCATTTGCAAAGATAACAGAGAAAACTGATGAAAAAAGCAAAGAAAAAAATATATTACAAAAATAGGACCGAAAAAGGTCACTCCCCCTCCCACCCAAATCCAAAGTCTCCTTCCCCAGCGAATGGAGACAGCAGGTTGAAGTTTGCGCATCCTAACGCGGAGAGGCACCATAGCACCAGTCATGAAATACATTTGAAAAGGCATTCACAAAACAATGAAGTAGGTCAGATAACCAAAACAAACACCCATAACAGTGAAACGGAACTGTCCTGACTCGGGGAGTCTTCAATCAGTGCAATACGTACAATGTGTCTTAAGGATGGCCAAATAAGTGTCCCACAGTATGTTACCCTGTTACAAAAAAGAAAAGGGGCCGAGTGTCTGTACATGTACGAATGATCCATAGGGCGTAAAGTGGTGAAAAGTCCTTCAGTAAATATCTAGACAAAAATAAAGAAAAAAACACGAGAAAAGCTCTGCAAAAGCCTGGAATTGCAGCCAAGCATTGCTACGTTAGCCATCTAGCCAAATAAAAAGAACCTCCCAAATGCGTAGCTTAAATGACAACCACAAAAGACAGTATTAGTCATTTTTAGTATTAGTCATTTTTAGAGTTCAATAACGTTAGTGRTTCTGCCGAGTAGAAAAGGAATAGCAACAGGGAGAGAAAAAAATGCCCTGCCGTAAAAGTCAAACACACCTTCGACTTAGAGGCTAGGCTATGCATGGTACCTGCCAAAATAGTAGGTCATAGATCCAAGATAGGGCTAAGAAGTGACTATCGAACCAACGCTGGGCATCCTCGTCGGAGTCTAGTTGTAGCTTCCCCCGGGCATGTTCAATGTGCAGACAAGCAGGGAAGCGGTGTGAGAATTTCACTTTCATCTCATGAAGTTTGTGACGGTAGTAGTGAAAATGGACGATAAACACTCTAGGCTTGGAGTTGTCGTCTCCGCCCGCTGGGGAGGGGCCAATGCGGTGGGCTCTATCCAGCTTCGGGGGTGATGGAACGATTGCCGGACCCAGCACATCCGCGAAGAATTCGGACATGAACTTAATAAGGCTAGGCGTCCCGCTAGTGGGACAACTTCCAGTGAAACTGGAGGGCGCGCAATTCAAATAAATAATAATAAAAATGATGGATATTAAACATTTAGGTACATACAAGTGTCTTATATGTTAAAAGCTTAAATTCTTGTTAATCTAACTGCACTGTCCGATTTACAGTAGGCTTTACAGCGAAAGCATGCCATGCGATAGTTTGAGGATGGCACCCCACATTAAAATATTTTTCCACCGGCACAGGTTTCATAAATTCACAAATAGCGATTTAAATATTCACTAACTTTTTGAAAATCTTCCTCTGATTTGTCATCCAAAGGGTCCCAGCTACAACATGTAGTGTTGTTTTGTTAGATAAAATCCTTCTTTATATCCCAAAAAGTCAGTTTAGTTGGCGCCATCGATTTGAGTAATCCACTCGTTCAACATGCAGAGAAAGGAATCCAAAAAGCTACCGCTAAACTATGTTAAAWCAAGTCAAAATACTTTTCTATTTAATCCTCAGATACCCTAAAATGTAATTAAACTATAATATTTCATACGGAAAGAAGTATGTTCAATAGGAAAACGATATTAGCAGGTGCGTGTCCTCTTCGTCGCGCGCATACACAAATTTCCAAGTCTGAGTCCCTGTATCAAAACTCCTTATTCTTCCTCGTTTTGGAAGAAACAAGCCTGAAACCTTGAACAAAGACTACTGACACCCAGTGGAAGCCATAGGAATTGCTTACTGGGAGCTAGAGTACATTTTTCCCCCTATACTTTCCATTGGAAGAATTCTGGTTGGTTTTTCTTTGGATTTTCTCCTACCATTACTGTTATAGTCTCCTACATTGTTAAAACATTTCTACAAACCTCAGATTGTTTTATTTCCAATGGTACCAATTATATGCATATCCTGGCTTCAGAGCCTCAGCAACAGGCATTTTACTTTGGACATGTCAGTCAGGTAGAAATTGAGAAAAATAGAAGAAGTTTTAACTGATTCCCCTCCTTCACGTTTCTCTGGTATTCCAACAACACGAAGATTGCATCGGCGAGAACGGGATTCCAGGTCATCGGTCTTGTCAATCAGCTTTTGGTTTTCAGAGCTCAGATGGGCGACTGTTTTCTCAAGTGCTAATATGCGGTCAATGTAGTCACACAGGTTCAAAGCTGTCAATTCGGTGGCCTTGTTCATCCGCAGKGGCTCGGACACCATCTAGGACGGCGGAGAAGGGGGCCAGAGCTGCATCAATGGCAGTTTTGAGCTGAGTGGCAATGGTAGCTGTAATTTCCGAGACCAGAACCGTACGGAGTTTCTGAAGATCTATGGGGAGTGTGACCGCATGAGGTTCTGTAACAGTTGGACTGGAGTCGGCGCCATTATTACCATTCACGTTTGCCATCNTTCTGCCGAGTAGAAAAGGAATAGCAACAGGGAGAGAAAAAAATGCCCTGCCGTAAAAGTCAAACACACCTTCGACTTAGAGGCTAGGCTATGCATGGTACCTGCCAAAATAGTAGGTCATAGATCCAAGATAGGGCTAAGAAGTGACTATCGAACCAACGCTGGGCATCCTCGTCGGAGTCTAGTTGTAGCTTCCCCCGGGCATGTTCAATGTGCAGACAAGCAGGGAAGCGGTGTGAGAATTTCACTTTCATCTCATGAAGTTTGTGACGGTAGTAGTGAAAATGGACGATAAACACTCTAGGCTTGGAGTTGTCGTCTCCGCCCGCTGGGGAGGGGCCAATGCGGTGGGCTCTATCCAGCTTCGGGGGTGATGGAACGATTGCCGGACCCAGCACATCCGCGAAGAATTCGGACATGAACTTAATAAGGCTAGGCGTCCCGCTAGTGGGACAACTTCCAGTGAAACTGGAGGGCGCGCAATTCAAATAAATAATAATAAAAATGATGGATATTAAACATTTAGGTACATACAAGTGTCTTATATGTTAAAAGCTTAAATTCTTGTTAATCTAACTGCACTGTCCGATTTACAGTAGGCTTTACAGCGAAAGCATGCCATGCGATAGTTTGAGGATGGCACCCCACATTAAAATATTTTTCCACCGGCACAGGTTTCATAAATTCACAAATAGCGATTTAAATATTCACTAACTTTTTGAAAATCTTCCTCTGATTTGTCATCCAAAGGGTCCCAGCTACAACATGTAGTGTTGTTTTGTTAGATAAAATCCTTCTTTATATCCCAAAAAGTCAGTTTAGTTGGCGCCATCGATTTGAGTAATCCACTCGTTCAACATGCAGAGAAAGGAATCCAAAAAGCTACCGCTAAACTATGTTAAAWCAAGTCAAAATACTTTTCTATTTAATCCTCAGATACCCTAAAATGTAATTAAACTATAATATTTCATACGGAAAGAAGTATGTTCAATAGGAAAACGATATTAGCAGGTGCGTGTCCTCTTCGTCGCGCGCATACACAAATTTCCAAGTCTGAGTCCCTGTATCAAAACTCCTTATTCTTCCTCGTTTTGGAAGAAACAAGCCTGAAACCTTGAACAAAGACTACTGACACCCAGTGGAAGCCATAGGAATTGCTTACTGGGAGCTAGAGTACATTTTTCCCCCTATACTTTCCATTGGAAGAATTCTGGTTGGTTTTTCTTTGGATTTTCTCCTACCATTACTGTTATAGTCTCCTACATTGTTAAAACATTTCTACAAACCTCAGATTGTTTTATTTCCAATGGTACCAATTATATGCATATCCTGGCTTCAGAGCCTCAGCAACAGGCATTTTACTTTGGACATGTCAGTCAGGTAGAAATTGAGAAAAATAGAAGAAGTTTTAACTGATTCCCCTCCTTCACGTTTCTCTGGTATTCCAACAACACGAAGATTGCATCGGCGAGAACGGGATTCCAGGTCATCGGTCTTGTCAATCAGCTTTTGGTTTTCAGAGCTCAGATGGGCGACTGTTTTCTCAAGTGCTAATATGCGGTCAATGTAGTCACACAGGTTCAAAGCTGTCAATTCGGTGGCCTTGTTCATCCGCAGKGGCTCGGACACCATCTAGGACGGCGGAGAAGGGGGCCAGAGCTGCATCAATGGCAGTTTTGAGCTGAGTGGCAATGGTAGCTGTAATTTCCGAGACCAGAACCGTACGGAGTTTCTGAAGATCTATGGGGAGTGTGACCGCATGAGGTTCTGTAACAGTTGGACTGGAGTCGGCGCCATTATTACCATTCACGTTTGCCATCGCGGTTGAAATGTTAGTTACAGGTCTTCTGCTCCTCAGGTCGTGTGACATTTGAATCAAAAAGTTAACTTACGAACTCATCAATCAAATATGATATGTAAGAAAGTGGAATGCAAAGTACAAATTAACTAATGCGTAGGAGCCTAGTCCACAAGCTTCTTCTCCATTCACATGCTAAACCGGAACCCGAGAATTWGATTTTACTGCTGTTACATTCATAGCTGACGTACATTTTTTTTTAAATAACACAGCAGTGTACATGCTTGTTGTAACTAGATGAGGCCTACTGGTTGATATGGCTCAAAGGGTGGCTGGCCCAGCAGCTGCTTGACAACTTTCAGGTAGCCTAGACTATAGAGCATGTTATGACGTCCTGCCTGGGTTTGTTTTGTTGATGCGATAAAACAAATGATAAACTGGGTGGTTCGAGCCCTGAATGCTGATTGGCTGACAGCTGTGGTATATCAGACCGTGTACCACGGGTACACGTAAATATTTTTACTGCTCTAATTAAGTTGGTAATCAGTTTATAATAGCAGTTTATAGTTTATAATAGCAACAAGGCACCCCAGGGGTTTGTGATATATGTTGTGTCGTGCGTAAGAACAGCCCTTAGCCGTAATATATTGGGCATATACCACACCCCCTCGTGCCTTATTGCTTAACTTCTTTATGATAGGGGGCAGCATTTTCACTTTTGGATGAATTGCGTGCCCATAGTGAACTGCCTCCTACTCTGTCCCAGATGCTAATATATGCATATTATTATTACTATTCGATATAAAACACTCTGAAGTTTCTAAAACTGTTTGAATGATGTCTGTGAGTATAACAMAACTCATATGGCAGGCAAAAACCAGAGAAAAAATCCAAACAGGAAGTGAGAATTCTGAGACTGGTCAATGTTCAACTCATCGCCGATTCAATTCCCTGTAAGATATGGATCTGTTTGCACTTCCTACGCCTTCCACTAGATGTGAACAGTCTGTAGAACGTGGAATGAAGCTTATGCTGTGTTGTGAGGCCGGATGGGAAGGGAATGAGTCAGTGGTCTGGCAGATTGCCAGTTCCTGGTCATGCGCTTTCCTCATGATATCGCCTTGCATTCCATAACTTCTACAGACATGAAGGAATGCTCCAGTTGGAACGTTATTGGATATATATGATAACAACATCCTGAAGATTGATTCTCTACTTAGTTTGACCAGTTTATTTGACCTGTTATATAACTTTTTGAAGTTTTCGTCCGAGTTCGCCTGCATTTGCGCGAGCGTTTGGACATGTGCACTAAACATGCTAGCAAAAGTAGCTACTTAGACATAAGTAATGGACATTATCGAACAAAACAACAATTTATTGTGGAACTAGGATTCCTGGGAGTGCATTCTGATGAAGATGATCAAAGGTAAGGGAATATTTA
>NC_036860.1:61912644-61981920 GCF_002910315.2 Salvelinus sp. IW2-2015
TGAGTATTTCTGTTATTTGACGTGGCTCTCTGCAATTTCTTCGGATATTTTGGAGGCATTTCTGAACATAGCGCCAAAGTAAACCGAGATTTGTGGATATAAATATGCACATTATCGAACAAAACATAAATGTATTGTGTAACATGATGTCCTATGAGTGTCATCTGATGAAGATCATCAAAGGTTAGTGATTCATTTTATCTCTATTTCTGCTTTTTGTGACTACTATCTTTTGCTGGGAAAATGGCTGTGTTTTTCTGTGGCTATGTACTGAGCTAACATAATCGTTAGGTGTGCTTTCGCCGTAAATCCTTTTTGAAATCAGACATGTTGTCTGGATTCACAACATGTGTAGCTTTAATTTGGTGACTTTCATGTGTGATTTCATGTTTGAATTTGAATATTTGAATTTGGCGTGCTACATTTTTTCTGGCTTTTGGCCAAGTGGGACGCTACCGTCCCACATATCCCAGAGAAGTTAAATATAAAATGTAAACAAAATGACGAAACTGACACTGAGTCTGGCTTTAAGGAAAAAATATGCTGTATATATGATAAATTATTTTAAAAAATTGTCCATTTAGTGGACAAACATTCAACGCTAAACTTTGGCTATTCACAGTCAGTATTAAACTGCAAAACCATCCAAGGTCTAACCTTGACCTAGAGGTTAGGTCAAAGGGCCAGTAACCGAAAGGTTGCTGGCTCGAATACCGGAGCAGATAAGGTGAAAAATCTGTCACTGTCCACTTGAGCAAGGCACTTAATCCTAATTGCTCCAGGGGTACTAGACAATGGTGACCCTGGCCTTGACCTCACACCCTGCGGATGTCTCAGGGGGTGTTGGGATATGCAAGAAACACATTTCCACTACTTGTATGTGTAACAGGAAAAATATAAGCACACCCACAAATTATTATTACAAAGGAATACTAGTGGTATTTTTTTTTAAAGGATCGGAGAAAGCAACACCCCAAAATGTGTCAGGACTTCATGGAAAATTGGCAGTTGTTACTGAGTGAACTATCCTGGCTAAACAAATTAAATAAATGGATTGCAACAATATGATATACTGATACAGTCAATTCGTGGGGCTCTTATTCATTTTCTAATAAGCAGAGTGAGGTCAAAAACCCTGATAACAAACCACTAATAACTCTGTGTAATTGGAGACAATTAGCCCCATGCAGCTCCTGATCCTGTTGGACACTGAGTGATTAATCACCATTAGTCTTTCTCCTCAAACACCCACAAGACCTGCCCATCACACACACACACACACACACACACCTTCAACCCCTGACCTCTCATGTTACTATGTAATACCATGCTACAGTGGAGCGTCACGACGGATATCATATCCCACTAGTAGGCCGTAGACTGTCAACTACTATCACGCAGTGCGTTATACCCTGTCAGAGCTTCAGGATGTCACCCANGGATGTCACCCATAGACCAGCGGTTCCCAAACTAGCGGTTGAGACTGATCTGAAAATGGGGTCGCAGGGGAATTTCCACAAAAATAAATAATAATAATAATATTCTAATATCGTCTTTGTCTCTCAAAATCATTGTAATGTGCTTAACCTTAAACATCTAAATGAAAATTATTCAGATCTAAAAGTAAAAATTCAACTAGAGAGCTCCCTTAGATCGTGGGAAAAGGCCTCACTTGACCGTTGCACTTGAATCATTCCCACAGTAAATAGTTAAGCCCTCTACGCTATGAAACCACACACTATTGCAGAGACTTTGATATTACCGGCCGCAATTGATATGGTGAAAACAATGTGTGGGGAAGCAGAAAACAGAAACTCACATCAATACCTTTGTCAGATAACGCTGTAAAACTAAGAATTGATGCCATAGCTAGCAAACAAGAGGAAACTCTGAATGACTCAATAACTCCCTGCCTCATGCTCTCCAAATGGGCGTTAGCTGTGAGGGCCGAGATGCCCATGCATTGACTTTTGTATGCTACGTGTCGGGGGATGCTATTTACGAGGACATATTGTTCTGTCTCACGATTCCCGAGCATGAAACTGCACAGGGGATTTTCAGTGTGCTGCGTGGCTATATTGACGAAAAACAGATTCCATGGGATCGAACGGTGGGGTTTTGCACAGATGGGGCTCCATCTATCACAGGACTCTGCACTCTAGTTATGAATGTGTCTCCCTTTGCCATATGGATGCATTGTAAGATACACCCAGAGCTATATTGGATACCCCGAGAGCAACTGGCGGCAAAAGAGCTGAGCGCAGAACTCATTGATATGAAGCAGGCAACTTCTATTTTAAACTACATTGTGCACAAAACTATGTGGAGATATGGGATCAGAGCTTTTTTTAACCTTTATTTAACTAAGCAAGTCAGTTAAGAACAAATTCTTATTTTCAGTGACGGCCTAGGAACAGTAGGTTAACTGCCTTGTTCAGGGGCAGAACAACAGATTTTTACCTTGTCAGCTCAGGGATTCAATCTTGCAACCTTCCGGTTACTAGTCCAATGCTCTAACCACTAGGCAACCTGCTGCCCAGCATAACAATGTTTCACACGGAGGCTTGGTGGTTATCGAGGGGGAGTGTTTGTAAAGATTTTTTCGGTTGAGAGAGGAACTGTTGTCATTCACAATAGTATAAAACAATKGTATAAAACATACTTGTGTCTCCTTGTCTATGTAACAGATAAAGTACCAGTCAAAAGTTTGGACACACTCACTCAAGGGTTTTTCTATATTTTTACTCTTTTCTACATTGTAGAATGATAGTGATGACATCAAAACTATGAAATAACAAATATGGAATCATTCTTCAAAGTAGCCACCCTTTGCCTTGATGGCAACTTTGCACACTCTTGGCATTCTCTCAACCAGCTTCATGAGGTAGTCACCTGGAATGCATTTCAATTAACAGGTGTGCCTTGTTAAAAGTTAATTTGTGGTATTTCTTTCCTTCTTAATGCGTTTGAGCCAATCAGCTGGGTTGTGACAAGGTAGGGTTGGTATACAGAAGATAGCCCTATTTGGTAAAAGACCAAGTCCATATTATGGCAAGAACAGCTCAAATAGACATCATTACTTTAAGACATGAAGGTCAGTCAATCCGGAATATTTCAAGGTCTTTGAACGTTTCTTCAAGTGCAGAAYAAAAAAACATCAAGCTGCAAAGAAACCACTACTAAAGGTCACCAATAAGAAGAAGAGACTTGCTTGGGCCAAAAAACATGAACAATGGACATTAGACCGATGGAAATCTGTCATTTGATCTGATGAGTCCAATTCTGAAAATCTTTGGTTTCAACCGCCGTGTGAGACGCAGAGTAGGTGAACGGATGATCTCTGCATGTGTGGTTTCCACCATGAAGCATGGAGAAGGAGGTGTGATGGTGTGGGGATGCTTTGCCGGTGACAATGTCTGTGATTTATTTAGAATTAACCAGCATGGCTACCACAGCATTCTGCAGCGATACGCCATCCCATTTGGTTTGCGCTTACTGGGACTATCATTTGTTTTTCAACAGGATAATGACGCAACACACCTCCACGCTGTGTAAAGGCTATTCGACCAAGAAGGAGAGTGATGGAGTGCTGCATCAGATGACCTGGCCTCCACAATCACCCAACCTCAGCCGAATTGAAATGGTTTGGTATGAGTTGGACAGCAGAGTTTGGGATAGGGGGCAGCATTTTCACTTTGGATGAATTGCGTGCKCAAACTGAACTGCCTCCTACTCTGTTCCAGATTGTAATATATGCATATTATTATTACTATTGGATAGAAAACACTCTGAAGTTTCTAAAACTGTTTGAATCATGTCTGTGAGTATAACTTAACTCATATGGCAGACAAAAACCTGAGAAGAAATCCAAACAGGAAGTGAGAAATCAATTTTCAAAACAGTGCCTATTGAAATCCCTGTTAGTTATGGATGTGCATCCACTTCCTAGGGCTTCCACAAGATGTCACCGTCTTTAGATACTGGTTGTAGGATTCTACTATAAAGGAGGGGCTCATAGGAGCTCTTTTACTGAGTGGTCTGCAGAAAGCCTCGGTCTCATTATGCGCGGTCACGAGAGAGTATGCTCTCGTTCCAATGCTTTTCTTCAGACAATGAAATTCTCCGTTTGGAACCTTATTGATGATTAATGTTAAAAACATCCTAAATATGGATTYCATACATCATTTGACTTGTTACTACGACCTGTAACGGAACTTTTTGAGTTTTTGTCTGGAGGAATTGCTCGTGCCTCATGAAGATGGATTACTGGGCTGAACATGCTAACAACAAGTGGCTAAATGATTGTCACGTTCCTGACCTGTTTTATGTTATTTTTGTATGTGTTTAGTTGGTCAGGGCGTGAGTTGGGGTGGGCATTCTATGTTTTTGTGTTTCTATGTTTAGGTCACTTGTAATTAGCCTAGTATGGTTTCTCAATCAGAGACAGTGTGTGACGTTTTCCTCTGATTGAGAACCATATATAGGTTGGCTGTTTCACACTGTTGTTGGTGGTGATTGTCTCCTGTGTTTGTGTCTGCGCACCACCACGGGATGTTTCGGTTGTTTCGTTTTGATGTAGTCTGTTTCCTGCTCGTGTGTTCTTCGTGTTGTTATGTAAGTTCCATGTTCAGGTTTGTCTACGTTGTCCGTTTGTTATTTGTAATCATTTCAAGTATAGTTCGTTTTTGTTCTTGTTTAAATAAATTCATTATGTCTACATACCTCGCTGCGGTATTGGTCCACCGATCCTTCCTCCTCTCCTCTTCCGGAGGAGGAGGACGACACCCGTTACAGAATCACCCACCAACCTAGGACCAAGCGGCGCGGGGAGAGCTCACAGAGCAACCAGGACTCGTGGACTTGGGACGAAAGTTTTGGGGGAAAAAGACACTGGCGCACATTGGGGAATATCGCCGCGCTCGTGAGGAGATGGAGGCAGCGAGAGCCCAACAGCGTGGTATGAGGAGGCAGCAAGGAGACGTGGCTGGTAAGCCTGAAAAAGCCCGTGAGTACTACCAAAAAAATTCTTGGGGGGGGGGCTAAGAGGTAGTGGGCCAAGGGCAGGTAGGAGACCTGCGCCCACTTCCCAGGCTACCGTGGAGAAGCGGAAGTACGGGCAGACACCGTTGTTACGCAGTAGAGCGGCATGGTGTTCTGTACGTGTGCATAGCCCGTTGCGGGTTATTCCACCTTCCCCGCACTGGTAGGGCAGATTGGATTGAGCCAGGTGTCATGAGGCGACTTCAACGCGTCTGGTGCTCCAGTGCTCTCTGCGGCGGCATACCGGGCAGCTGCGTGTACGCAGCGCCACGGCATGCCGGTCTGGGTTATTGCCAATGTTGCGGGTCGATCTCCAGAATGAGCCATTAGACCAAAGCAGCAGGGTGGGCGAAGGGGACTTCGGTTGGCAATCCCGGGCCGTACGCACTGCACGTATTCCCGGTGCCACGGTCCCGCACGCTATTCCTGCGAGTATGTCAACCTACCTCCCTGCCCCGCCAGCTAGTACCAACAGTGCCTACACCACGCACCAGGCTTCTCAGTGCGTTTTCAGAGCCCTGTTCCTTCTCCACGCACTCTGCCTATGGTGCGTGTCTCCAGCCCAGTGCTCCAGTTCCGGCACCACGCACTAACCACCTGTGCGTCTCCAGAGCCCTGTAACACCTGTTTCTTCTCCCGTACTAATTCCTGATTGCGTGCCCTCAGCCCGGTGCCACCAGTGCCGGTACCATACGCACCAGGCCTAGAGTGCGCCACGAGAGTCCATGTGTGCCCTTTGTTGTTCCCCACTACCTGAAGGTGCGTGTCCTTAGCGCCGTACTCCAGTTCCGGTACACGTACCAGGCCTATAGTGCTCTCAGCTCCCGAGAGTCTGCCGTCTGCCCAGCGGGGCCTGAAACTGCCCGTCTGCCAGGGCGCTGAATGCCCGTCTGCCAGGGCGCCTGAACTGCGTCTGCACGCGCTGAACTGCCGTCTGCCAGCGGCGCCTGAAGCTGCCCGTCTGCCAGCGGCGCCTGAACTGCCCGTCTGCCCAGCGGCGCCTGAACTGCCCGTCCTGCCCGTACTGCCCGGCCGGCCTACTGCCCGTCTGCCATACGCACTGTCCGTCTGCCATGAGCCTCAAAGCCGCCCGTCTGCCATGAGCCTGCAAAGCCGCCCGTCTGCCATGACCTACAGAGCCGTCGCCAGACAGAGCCGCTAGAGCCGTCCGCCAGACAGGAGCCGCAAGAGCCTTCCGCCAGACCGGACAGCCAGAGCCTTCCGAAACAACCGATCGCAGAGAACCTTCCGCCAGACCGCGATCAGCCAGAGCTTCCGCAGACCGGATCATGCCAGAGCCTTCCGGCAGACCGATCGCCAGAGCCTTCCGCCAGACCGGATCAGCCAGAGCCTTTCGCCAGACCGGATCAGCCAGAGCCGTCATCCACCAGGACCGTTCCAGAGCCGTCGCGATGCATGACCGTCAGGAGCGTCAGCGAGCCATGACCGTCCAGAGCCGTCAGCGAGCCATGACCGTCCAGAGCGTCAGCGAGCCATGACCGTGCCAGAGCCTCAGCGAGCCATGACCCGTCCAGAGCCCGTCAGCGAGCATGACCGCCAGAGCCGTCAGCGAGCCATGACCGTCCAGACCGTCAGCGAGCCATGACCGTCAGAGCCGTCAGCGAGCCTATGACCGTCAGAGCCTCACGCGAGCCATGAGCGTCCAGAGCCTCCAGCCAGCCAAGAGGTCCGAGCCGCCACCAGATCCGCCAGTCATTCTGGTGTTTGCCCCTCATTCTGGTGTTGCCCTCATTCTGTGTTGCCCTCATTCATGGTGTTGCCCCTCATTTCCGGTGTTGCCCTCATTCCGGTGCTGCTCCTTATCCTGATGATGCCCCTAATTTAGGTGGGGTTATTTGGAGGGTGGGCATTGTGAGGGGGATAAAAAAGTGGGGATGTATTATGGTGGGATGGGAACCACGCCCCAAGCCGGACCACCACCGTGGACAGTGCCCACCCAGACCCTCTCCTAGACTTTTGTGTGTCTGTCCGGAGTTCGCCCTTGAGGGGGGGTTCTGCACGTTCCTGACCTGTTTTATGTTATTTTTGTATGTGTTTAGTTGGTCAGGGCGTTGAGTTGGGGTGGGCATTCTATGTTTTGTTTCTATGTTTAGGTCACTTGTAATTAGCCTTATATGGTTCTCAATCAGAGACAGGTGTTTGACGTTTTCCTCTGATTGAGAACCATATATAGGTTGGCTGTTTCACACGTTTGTTTGTGGGTGATTGTCTCCTGTTGTTTGTTCTGCGCACACACGGGATTATTTTCGGTTGTTTTTCGTTTTGATGTAGTCTGTTTTCCTGCTCGTGTCTTCGTGTTTTATGTAAGTTCATGTTCAGTGTTCGTCTACGTTGTCCGTTGTTAATTTGTAATCATTTCAAGTATAGTTCGTTTTTGTTCTTGTTTAACCTCTTATGGCTCAAAAATCAGCAGTGAGTATCAGCAGTGGAAAGAGTGGCCATTTCAAACGGCCTCGTACTCAAATCTTGCTTGTACAATATGCATAATTATTACCTTTGGATAGAAACACCTTCTAGTTCTAAAACAGGTTTAATTAATTCTCTAAGTTGAAACATAACTCTTTTACAGCCCATTTTTCTGTAAAAGTGAAATTTCCAAGAAGCTATGTCTCTCTCAAGATACTCTCTATAAAAGCCTTGGCACTAGGACTGTAGAAACACGTCACACATCTTCCCCTGGTTGTCATGCGGAAGTGAGCAAAAATGACTTGATGTATCTCTGGCAGGACTGAAAGAACCTCTTTGAGTGATAAGTGGCGCACTTTAATTTTTTTTTCTGGGCGCGAAGTAGGAACTGGACTGCGCTCCTGGAAAACACTCGTTATAGGTGAATAGACCTACCAGCTTCGATTTCTTTATACATGCACAATATCATCCTAGAAGTAATGTTTTTCAATATACTTTAATTATATTATTGAAATTTATTCTGGACTTTAGACGTGATGCGACGCAAGAATTTGTCAAGGACGGAGAGGTTAGCACGGCATGGCCAGGTGTGCCATAGCTAATTCAACAGGGACATCGTTCGTTCTAGGTCCAAATGAACACGGTCTGAACAAAGGACCCTTTGGAGAACATTCTGATGGAAATCAACAAAGATAAGGACCCAATTGGGATGCTTTTTCATATATCTGTCGAACTGTCTATCGCTAGCGGTTTGACTAGAATCAATGCTGCTGTGTGTTAGCTATTGTAGTAAGCTAATATAACGATATATTTGTTTTCGCTGTAAAACACTTCAGAAATCGGAAATATTGTCTGTATTCACAAGATCTTTCTCTTTTCATAAGCTATCCACCATTATATTTTTCTGAATCTTTCTGATGTGAAATTAGTAGTTGACGTTGTGTCTGTTTTCTTCTGGCTACTGCCGTCGCGATTTCTTACTGTAGCTATGATGGTAGCAGTAATGTAAAACTGATTTATAGCTAAAATATGCATTTTTTTTGAACAAAACATAGATTTATTGTGTAACATGTTATGGACTGTCATCTGAGGTAGTTTTTTCTAGGTTATTTAGGTTGGTTTTAGGTTAGTTAGGTTGGCTTGTGCACTGCTCATCCCTACTTGTGCTGTGAAAAAATGTCTGTCCTCTTTTTTATTTTGGTGGTGAGCTAACATAAATATATGTGGTTTCTCTGTAAAACATTAAAAAATCGGACATGTTGGCTGGATTGACAAGATGTTTATCTTTCAAATGCTGTATTGGACTTTTAATGTGTGAAAGTAAATATTTACAAAATAGATTTTGAATTTCGCGCCCTGCACTGCAGTGGGCTGCTGTTGCATATTACGCCCGGTGTCGGGCTGCAGCCTGAAGAAGTTAAATAAATTCATTATGTGTCTACATACCTCGCTGCGTATTGGTCCACGATCCTTCTCTCCTCTCCTCTTCGAGGAGGAGGAGGACGACACCCGTTACAATGATGGGCTTTATGAAACTTTATGGAACAAATCAGTCATGTCGAACTGGGATTCCTGGGAGTCCTTCTGATGAAGATATTCAAAGGTATGGAATATTTATAGTGTTTTTGTAGCTTCTGTTGACGCCAAAATGGCGGATATTTCTCTTTGGCTATTTTGGGTTCTGAGGTGCCTTCTCAGATATTCTATTTCCGTAAAGTTTTTGAAATCTGACACAGAGTGGCATAGAGGATAAGGTTATCTTTAATTCTGTGAGTAAACACTTGCATCTTTTATTCAATTATTAAGTGTATTTTCTGCAAAATCACTGGAGTGTTTGGAATCAAAACATTACTGCACGTAACGCGCCAATGTAAAACTGAGAATTGTTTTATATATATATACACATTATCGAACAAAACACACAATACATGTATAACATGATGTCCTATGAGTTGTCATGCTGATGAAGATTAATCAAGGTGTAGTGATTCATTTTATCTATATTTCTGCTTTTGTAACGTCATCTACTCATTGGCTGAAAAAATGGCTGGTGTATTAAATAACACTTGCCTCTGATCCTAAAATAATCTATGTTGTGCTTTCGCTGTAAATCATTTTTGAAATCGGACACCATGGGTAGATTAACAAGATGTTTATCTTTCATTTGCTGTATTGGACTTGTTAATGTGTGAAAGTTACATATTTCCAAAACATATTTTTGAATTTCGCGCGCTGCCTTTTCAGCGGAATGTTGTGGGTGTTCCGCTAGCGGAACCCCTGGGCTAGAAAGGTTAAGGAAAAGCAGCCAACAGGTGCTCAGCATATGTGGGAACTCCTTCAAGACTGTTGGAAAAGCATTCCAGGTGAAGCTGGAGAAAAAAAATTGCACACTTCATTATTACATTTTTTAAGCCTTATCCCTCTTGTTATATACTGTATTATATAATTATATTGCGTTGTTTCTCTCTGTGATGCTGAAGGAGTTTTTTCTAGTTTGTCCTAGTTTGTCCTTATTAATTTAACGACCATGTTTCTGTCCCAGATGATGGTACATCTTATTATAGCCTCTATTGTCCTCTAAAGCCATAACTGCTATCCTGCTGAGCACTTATTGGTATACAACTGATACTGATATACAACACATCTGACACAACACATCTGACACAGATTTTTTTGTGATGCAACAGATAGTTAGCCTGCACAAAAATTATTACACAACCCATTGTGCAGTGTCTCGACAACCATTGTGTAAGCATTTAGATTCAGAAAAACTGTCCGTTGTCATACACCTCCTAAAACAGTTATGCCAAATGTGTACATCAGTCATACAACCTGATTTTGTATGGGGGGCCTAGATGTGAACACCGATTAGTACAATGATTGGGATTGATGTTACTGTTGGATAAAGGAAAGAGGAAAGAGGTGGCATACATAGTTGGGTATTAGTAAAGCAGCAAACAAAAGAGCTCACAGTTTCCTTGTCACACAGAGCCTTCTCAAGTGATCGTTGGCCATTGACAATAGTGCAGGTAGTGGAGTGAAATCAATGGGCTTGTATTGCAGAAATCCTCAACTCTCTACAGTAGCAATTCTAAAGATTGAAGACAGAAGAAACACAAGATGAAACCAACAATACAAGGCTGCTGTAGATTCAACCAGCTACCGTCTTTTGGTCATTTCTTGTATTAAGATGGATATATTTCCAGAGGGATAGTCATACATACAGTGCATTCTGAAAGTATTCAGATCCCTTCCCTTTTCCACATTTTGTTACGTTACAGCCTTATTCTAAAATTGATTGAATAAACATGTAAATCCCCATCAATCTACATAATGACAAAGACAAAACATGTTTTTAGAAATTAAAAACAGAAATACATTATTTACATAGTTATTCAGACCCTTTGCTATGACATTTGAAATTGTGCTCAGGTGCATCCTGTTTCCATTGATCACCCTTGAGATGTTTCTACAACTTGATTGGAGTCCACCTTTGGTAAATTCAATTGATTGGACATGGTGAAGAAGGTGCAACAGCGCCTCTTCAACCTCAGGACGCTGAAGAAATTTGGCTTGTCACCAAAAACACTCACAAACCTTTACAGATGCACAATTGAGAGCATCGTGTTCGGCTGTATCACCGCCTGGTACGGCAACTGCTCCGCCCACAACCGTAAGGCTATCCAGAGGGTAGTGAGGTCTGCACAACGCATCACCGGGGGCAAACTACCTGCCCTCCAGGACACCTACAGCACCCGATGTCACAGGAAGGCCATAAAGATCATCAAGGACAACAACCACCCGAGACACTGCCTGTTCACCCCGCTATCATCCAGAAGGCGATGTCAGTACAGGTGCATCAAAGCTGGGACAGAGAGACTGAAAAACAGCTTCTATCTCAAGGCCATCAGACTGTTAAAAAGCCATCACAAACATTGAGTGGCTGCTGCCAACATACTGACTCAAATCTCTAGCCACTTTAATAATTAGAAATTGGATGTAATAAATGTATCACTTGTCACTTTCAACAATGACACTTTATATAATGTTTACATACCCTACATTACTCATCTCATATGTACAGTTGAAGTCGGAAGTTTACATACACTTAGGTTTGAGTCATTAAAACTTGTTTTTAACCACTCCACAAATTTCTCACAAACTATAGTTTTGGCAAGTCGGTTATGACATCTACTTTGTGCATGACCCAAGTAATTTTTCCAACAAAATAAAGATTTTTCACTTATAATTCACTGTATCACAATTCTAGTGGGTCAGACGTTTACATACACTAAGTTGACTGTGCCTTTAAACAGCTTGGAAAATTCCAGATAATTATGTCATGGCTTTAGAAGCTTCTGAGAGGCTAATTGACATAATATTTGAGTCAATTTGGGATGTATACCTGTGGATGTATCATTTATCGCCCTCCAGGTTCCCTTGGAGAGTTCATCAATGAGCTTGACGCCCTGATAAAGTTCCTTTCCTGAGGATGGCTCACCTCTCACAGTTCTGGGTGACTTTAACCTCCCCACGTCTACCTTTGACTCATTCCTCTCTGCCTCCTTCTTTCCACTCCTCTCCTCTTTTGACCTCACCCTCTCACCTTCCCCCCCTACTCACAAGGCAGGCAATCGCTTGACCTCATCTTTACTAGATGCTGTTTCTTCCACTAATCTCATTGCAACTCCCCTCCAAGTCTCCGACCACTACCTTGTATCCTTTTCCCTCTCGCTCTCATCCAACACTTCCCACCACTGCCCCTACTCGGATGGTATCGCGCCGTCCCACCTTCGCTCTCTCTCCCCGCTACTCTCTCCTCTTCCATCCTATCATCTCTTTCCTCTGCTCAAACCTTCTCCAACCTATCTCCTGATTCTGCCTCCTCAACCCTCCTCTCCTCCCTTTCTGCATCCTTTGACTCTCTATGTCCCCTATCCTCCAGGCCGGCTCGGTCCTCCCTCCTGCTCCGTGGCTCGACGACTCATTGCGAGCTCACAGAACAGGCTCCGGCAGCCGAGCGGAAATGGAGGAAAAATCGCCTCCTGCGGACCTGGCATCCTTTCACTCCCTCCTCTCTACATTCTCCTCTTCTGTCTCTGCTGCTAAAGCCAATTTCTACCATCTAAATTCCAAGCATCTGCCTCTAACCCTAGGAAGCTCTTTGCCACCTTCTCCTCCCTCCTGAATCCTCCTCCCCCTCCTCCCCCCTCCTCCTCTGCTGATGACTTCGTCAACCATTTTGAAAAGAAGGTCGACGACATCCGATCCTCGTTTGCTAAGTCAAACGACACCGTGGTTCTGCTCACACTGCCCTACCCTGTGCTTTGACCTCTTTCTCCCCTCTCTCTCCAGATGAAATCTCGCGTCTTGTGACGGCCGGCCGCCCAACAACCTGCCGCTTGACCCTATCCCCTCCTCCTTCTCCAGACCATTTCCGGAGATCTTCTCCCTTACCTCACCTCGCTCATCAACTCATCCTTGACCGCTGGCTACGTCTGTCCGTCTTCAAGAGAGCGAGAGTTGCCCCATTCTGAAAAACCTACACTCGATCCCTCCGATGTAACACTACAGACCAGTATCCCTTCTTTTTTTCTCTCCAAAACTCTTGAACGTGCCGTCCTTGGCCAGCTCTCCTGCTATCTCTCTCAGAATGACCTTCTTGATCCAAATCAGTCAGGTTTCAAGACTAGTCATTCAACTGAGACTGCTCTTCTCTGTGTCACGGCGGCGCTCCGCACTGCTAAAGCTAACTCTCTCTCCTCTGCTCTCATCCTTCTAGACCTATCGGCTGCCTTTGATACTGTGAACCATCAGATCCTCTCTCCACCCTCTCCGAGCTGGGCATCTCGGCGGGCCCACGCTTGGATTGCCGTCCTACCTGACAGGTCGCTCCTACCAGGTGGCGTGGCGAGAATCTGTCTCCGCACCACGTGCTCTCACCACTGGTGTCCCCCAGGGCTCTGTTCTAGGGCCTCTCCTATTCTCGCTATACACCAAGTCACTTGGCTCTGTCATATCCTCACATGGTCTCTCCTATCATTGCTATGCAGACGACACACAATTAATCTTCTCCTTTCCCCCTCTGATAACCAGGTGGTGATCGCATCTCTGCATGTCTGGCAGACATATCGTGTGGATGACGGATCACCACCTCAAGCTGAACCTCGGCAAGACGGAGGCTGCTCTCTTCCCGGGGAAGGACTGCCCGTTCCATGATCTCGCCATCACGGTTGACAACTCCATTGTGTCCTCTCCAGAGTGCTAAGAACCTTGGCGTGATCCTGGACAACACCCTGACGTTCTCAACTAACATCAAGGCGGTGACCCGTTCCTGTAGGTTCATGCTCTACAAACATTCGCAGAGTAACGTGCCTCACGCAGGAAGCGGCGCAGGTCCTAATCCAGGCCTTGTCATCTCCCGTCTGGTTACTGCAACTCGCTGTTGGCTGGGCTCCCTGCCTGTGCCATTAAACCCCTACAACTCATCCAGAACGCCGCAGCCCGTCTGGTGTTCAACTTTCCCAAGTTCTCTCACGTCACCCCGCTCCTCCGCTCTCTCCACTGGCTTCCAGTTGAAGCTCGCATCCGCTACAAGACCATGGTGCTTGCCTACGGAGCTGTGAGGGGAACGACACCTCCGTACCTTCAGGCTCTGATCAGGCCCTACACCCAAACAAGGGCACTGCGTTCATCCACCTCTGGCCTGCTCGCCTCCCTACCTCTGAGGAAGTACAGTTCCCGCTCAGCCCAGTCAACCTGTTCGCTGCTCTGGCACCCCAATGGTGGAACAAACTCTCACGACGCCAGGTCAGCGGAGTCAATCACCACCTTCCGGAGACACCTGAAACCCCACCTCTTTAAGGAATACCTAGGATAGGATAAAGTAATCATTCTACCCCCCCTCCCCCTTAAAATAGTTAGATGCACTATTGTAAAGTGGTTGTTCCACTGGATATCATAAGGTGAATGCACCATTTGTAAGTCGCTCTGGATAAGAGCGTCTGCTAAATGACTTAAATGTAAATGTAATGTAAATGTAAATGTATTTCAAGGCCTACCTTCAAATTCACTGCCTCTTTGCTTGACATCATGGGAAATCAAAAGAAATCAGCCAAGACCTCAGAATTTTTTTTTAGACCTCCACAAGTCTAGTTCATCCTTGGGAGCAATTTCCAACACCTGAATGTACCACGTTCATCTGTCCAAACAATAGTACGCAAGTATAAACACCATGGGACAATGCAGCCGTCATACCGTCAGGAAGAGATGTGTTCTGTCTCCTAGATATGACGTACTTTGTGCGAAAAGTGCAAATCAAATCCCAGAACAACAGCAAAGGACCTTGTGAAGATGCTGGAGGAACAGGTACAAAAGTATCTATATCCACAGTAAAACGAGTCCTATGTTAACATAACCTGAAAGACAGCTCAGCAAGGAAGAAGCCACTGCTCCAAACCGCCATAAAAAAGCCAGACTACGGGTTGCAACTGCACATGGGGACAAAGATCGTACGTTTTGGAGAAATGTCCTCTGGTCTGATGAAACAAAAGTAGAACTGTTTGGCCATAATGACCATCGGAAAAATGGGGATTCTTGCAAGCCGAAGAACACCATCCGAACCGTGAAGCACGGGGGTTGCAGCATCATGTCGTGAGGTGCTTTGCTGCAGGAGGGACTGGTGCAAAATTATGTGGATATATTGAAGCAACATTCAAGACATCAGTCAGGAAGTTAAAGCTTGGTCGCAAATGGGTCTTCCAAATGGACAATGACCCCAACATACTTCAAAGTTGTGGCAAAATGGCTTAAAGGAACAAAGTCAAGGTATTGGAGTGGCCATCACAAAGCCCTGACTCAATCCTATAGAAAATTTGTGGCAGAACTGAAAAAGTGTTGTGCAAGCAAGGAGGCTACAAACCTGACTCAGTTCACCAGCTCTGTCAGGAGGAATGTGCCAGAATTCACCAACTTTTGTGAGAAGCTTGTGGAAGGCAACCCGAAACGTTTGACCTAAGTTAAACAATTTAAAGGCAATGCTACCAAATACTAATTCAGTGTTTGTAAACTTCTGACCCACTGGGAATGTGATGAAAGTAATAAAAGCTGAAATAAATAATTCTCTCTACTATTATTCTGACATTTCACATTCTTAAAATAAAGTGGTGATCCTAACTGACCTAGGACAGGGAATTTTCACTAGGTTTAAATGTCAGGAATTGTGAAAAACGGAGTTTAAATGTATTTGGCTAAGGTGTATGTAAACTTCCGACTTCAACTGTATATACTGTACTCTATACCATCTACTGCATTTTGCCAATGCCGTTCGGCCATCGCTCATCCATATATTTATATGTACATATTCTTATTCATTCTTTTACACTTGTGTGTAAGGTAGTTGTGAAATTGTTAGATTTCTTGTTAGATATTACTGCACGGTCGGAACTAGAAGCACAAGCATTTAGCTACACTCACATTAACATCTGCTAACCATGTGTATGTGACCAATAAAATGTAATTTGATTTGGAAAGGCACACCCCTGTCTATATAAGGTCCCACAGTTGACAGTGCATGTTACAGCAAAAACCAAGCCATGAGGTTGAAGGAATTGTCCGTAGAGCTCTGAGACAGGATTTTGCTGAGGCACAGATCTGGTAAAGGGTAGCAAAACATTTCGGCAGCATTGAAGGTCCCCAAGAACACAGTGGCCTCCATCATTCTTAAATCAAAGAATTTTGGAACCAGCAAGACTCTCCAAAACTGAGCAATCAGGGGAGAAGGGTCTTGGTCAGGGAGGTGACCAAGAACCTGATGGTCACTCTGACTTAGCTCCAGAGTTCCTCTGTGGAGATGGGAGAACCTTCCAGAAGGACAACCATCTCTCAGCAATCCACTAATCAGGCCTTTATGCGGGAGTAGCGAGACAGACGACACTCCTCAGTAAAAAGCACATGACAGCCTGCATGGAGTTTGCCAAAAAGCACCTAAAGGACTCTCAGACCATGAGAAACAAGATTCTCAGGTCTGCTGAAACCAAGATTGAACTCTTTGGCCTGAATGGCAAGTGTCACATCTGGAGGAAACATAGCACTATGCATACGGTGAAGTATGGTGGTGGCAGCCTCATGCTGTGGGGGTGTTTTTCAGTGGCAGGGACTGGGAGACTAGTCAGGATCGAGGGAAAGATGAACAGATCAAAATACAGAGAAATCCTTGATGAAAACCTTCTCCAGAGTGCTCAGAACCTCAGACTGGAGCAAAGGTTCTCCTTCCAACAGGACAACGACCCTAAGCACACAAACAAAACAACGCAGGATTGGCTTTGGGACAGGTCTCTGAATGTTCTTGAGTGGCCCAGCCAGAGCCCGGACTTGAACCCGATCGAACATCTCTGGAGAGACCTGAAAATAGCTGTGCAGCAATGCTCCCCATCCAACAAGACCAAGCTTGAGAGGATCTGCAGAGAAGAATGAGAGAAACTCCCCAAATACAGGTGTGCCAAGCTTGTAGCATCTTACCCAAGAAGACTTGAGGCTGTAATCGCTGCCAAAGATCCTTCAACAAAGTGAGTAAAGGGTCTGAATACTTATGTAAATGTGATTTCCGTTCATTATTATTGTATTTTTTTGCAAAATCTTCTAAAAACCTGTTTTTACTTTGTCATATAGATTGATGAGGGGYAAAAAACAATTTATGCACACTGCACAAAGGAACTCTGCCTAGAAGCCCAGCATCCCGGAGTCGCCTCTTCACTGTTGACATTGAGACTGGTGTTTTGCGGGTACTATTTAATGAAGCTGCCAGTTGAGGACTTGTGAGGCGTCTGTTTCTCAAACTAGACACTCTAATGTACTTGTCCTCTTGCTCAGTTGTGCACCGGGGCCTCCCACTCCTCTTTCTATTCTGGTTAAAGCCAGTTTGTGCTGTTCAGTTTCTTGGCAATTTCTCGCATGGAATAGCCTTCATTTCTCAGAACAAGAATAGACCAAAAAGTTTCAGAAGAAAGTCCTTTGTTTCTGGCAATTTTGAGCCTGTTACTGAACCCACAAATGCTGATGCTCCAGATACTCAACTAGTCTAAAGTAGGCCAGTTGTATTGCTTCTTTAATCAAAACAGCATTTTTCAGCTGTGCTAACATAATTGCAAAAGGCTTTTCTAATGATCACTTAGCCTTTTAAAATGATAAACTTGTATTAGCTAACACAATGTGCAATTGGAACACAGGAGTGATGGTTGCTGATAATGGGCCTCTGTACGCCTATGTAGATATTCCATAAAAAATCTGCTGTTTCCAGCTACAATAGTCATTTACAACATTAACAACGTCTGCACTGTATTTCTTATCAATTTGATGTTATTTTAATGGACAAAAAATGTGGTTTTCTTTGAAAAACAAGGACATTTCGACGTGACCCCAAACTTTTGAACGGTAGTGTATAAAGGTAAAAAAATATTCGACAAAGCGGGAGCTGCTAGAGGACGAGATTACAGTCTCTACACTGTACTATTCACCGCAATATGCTTTAATTACAGTATGTTCAGAAGAACATTTGCTGTGTGAATGCTTGGCACACAGCGCTCCGGACAAAATCCTCAGTGACATTTCGAGAATATAGTTATCCCTTGATGTGTTTTAAAAAATAAAACAGACTGCGGGGGGAGGGTAATGCAAGTCCAACTGCCCATAGCATATGATAAAAAAAATWTTTTACGGACACTAGTAACGCTCACACACATGCAACACATTATCCATCAGAAAAACCAGGGGGCAGCAGGTAGCCTAGGCTAAAGGTTGAAGAGGTCGGCCAGCAACAGGAGGGGTGCCAGTTTGAATCTGAAACCTAATACCCCAGCTTGGAAATGAAAAACAGTGTATTGCCTACAAAAGGCTATTACAAACAGCCCAGCATCTGTTCCAAGGTTTCTGCCAAACTGCTTCGAGCTGAGAGGGGAATTTTATACTGTACCTGCACACATACTGTATGGATCCAGTCCACTTGTCACTCACTCCCAGTTTGTTCATGGTCCAGGTGAGTGTTTCTATGTAATTAATTTCCCTGGTGGTTTAAACAGATTAGGAGAGTTCCTCTTGGAACTGTCACAGTCTTAAGGAGACCAACAACTTGAACCCCAACACTGACTCCAGGGCTGCGTTTCCTTCAAGGAAGAGGTTCCTTTAATTCCTTCCCTCTGCCCTTGTTCAGCCCTCTTCACAGAGCTGATAGGACTGGATATGTGAAAGCAACATGGTGCAAACTAGGTGTGGCTATTGCTTAGACCTACATCGGTGTCTTCGAGGAGGGTAGAGGGGAGGTAACATATTCTTGGAATGAAATGCAGCCCACCCGATGTCACCTACCAGATGATACAGCATTTTATCAAGCTGCTTGCTTCAGGGTTCAAGGCACTGAATCATACAGATGCATCTTGTGTTTCTTCTCTCACACATATATTATGCAACACCTTAAAGTCTTTTTGCYATATTATTTGAAAATTGGCTCCAATTTGAACCCCCTGGCTGAGATATTAAAAGGGCCTTGTTGAACAGGTTGGTTTGTTCACTTATTTTCTTCCAGATACTGGGGAAATGAGAGGCAGTCATTTGAGTGATGTGTAAAGGTTCCTAAAGCTACATGATGGTGCTGTTTAAAATGCTCTGCAGCAGAAATTTCAATCAGAGATGATTGAAGGCTCCTCATATTTCATGTTCTGTCAGGAAGCAACCAGCCAGCGTTCAGAATTTATTGTAGCAGCGAGATTTTAATAATTTGAAAGTGATCTGTCACCTGAAACTAAGCAGCAGACAAATGGAGAGTGAACCTACTTTATGATGAAAATGACTGAGTGCTTACACCAAGGATGCCTATTGTTTGTATTCAAATATATGTTGGTGTTTTTATAGAATGCTGCACTCCTTGCAAAATGCTTTTGTTGTACAGAGAAACAAACAAACACAAATACAAATGTTCACGTTTATCTTGGCAAGAATAGTGGTCCGTCTGCATGATCTCATGGGAGACAGAAAATTGTGTGTGTGTTCTCTCTATGGGTACCTAGTGGATGAAACAGACTATAAAGTGTTAGCTTAAAGCATTGAAGCAAAGACCAAATCATCGATTGAGAAATGAACACGTACAGTATGAAATCGTTTTCCTCATTTCAACACAAAGTAATGTATTCAGGCTAATAGTGAGAAAACAGTGTGCTACACACACCATCACACTGATGATAGATGGTTGCTGAGGGCAATCCCATTCATTTGTTTGGATTGCAGATTGAGTTTTCCCACTGCCATTAAATCATCCATGCATTCAAGTGAGCATCCTGATGGTTGCATCCTGATGGTTGCAGTTCCTTCCTATCATGTACACGCCTATCACAGGCTTCTGCTCTCTGCTGCTCCTGGACCGCCATGCTTCCTTTACTTCCTGTATTCTCCCTGCATCTTGCTTCTGCTGCCCATATCTATCCAAACACGTAACCCACAGGATCCATCACCGGGAAAAAAACAGATGAGCTTCATCTCTCTGCAGCAAGACGGCACAGATATCATTACTTTCTATAGCCCAGGAAATCAGCCTGCAATCTATAGCACTGAAGAATGATGCATTGAGACCCAGAGAGAGAGGAAGAGAGATAGAGCTAGAGGGGAGAGAGACAGGGGGAGAGAGGGAGAGATGGAGAGACAGAGAGAGAGATGGGTATGATACAGTATGTATGATTGAAAGCCATGGCACTGACTCAACAGAATCATTATTCAAATGTAGGCAGATGGTAAAATGGTCTACCATATCAAGACTCTGGCTGTTCCACTGCTTGTGAGTGTGTATGTGAGAGAGAGCAAGAAAGAGAGAGAGAAGGAGAGAGGGGGAAAGAGAGAGAGCAAGAAAGAGGACAGGGAAGAGCAGAGATTAACTTTGTATGACACACTATATTTTCAAAAGTATGTGGACACCCCTTCAAATTAGTGGATTCGGCTATTTCAGCCACACCCATTACTGACAGGTGTATAACATTTTAATTGAGCACACAGCCATGCAATCCCCATACACAAACATTGGCAGTATAATGGCCTTACTGAAGAGCTCAGTGACACTATGAAGGGACTAGAAATCCAGGGCTTAAAAACAAAGGTGTCATTGTATGCTGATGATTCATGTTTTCTTTTAAATTCACAATTTAGATCCCTCCACAGCCTGATAGAGGATCTAGAAAAAAAAATCTAATTATGATAAGTGTACTATATTACGTATTGGATCACAAAAATATATAACTTTTACATTACCATGTAGTTTACCAATAAAATGGTCAGACGGGGATGTGGACAGACTCGGTATACATATCCCGAAAGAATGAAATGATRTCACTCCAATAGAATTGTATAGAAAGTTAGCAAAAATAGATATTGCTATCATGGAAAGGAAAATACCTGTCTATTTGTGGAGTCATATCCCAGTATCCCTATTTGCTTATGGTCTTGCCTACACCTAGCGACCTGTTTTTTAAATTATATGAGAAAAAATATAAKATTTTATGTGGAATGGCAAGCCAGACAAAATTAACATGGCCTATTTATATACTGAATATGAATTCGGAGGGTAGAAATAATTTAAAATGAAGGCGTTAGACCTCTCACTAAAGGCTTCAGTCATACAAAAGTTATACTTCAATGCGAACTGGTTCTCTATCAAATTAGTAAGAATGTCTCACCCCACATTCAAGAATGGCCTTTTTCCATTTTTTCAGATTACAACCCCTCACTTTTGGTTATTTGAAAATTGAATCAAAATATTGCTATTTTTAAATAAAGCAATAGAAAGTTGGTCGTAATTTAAATTTAATCCACCAGAAAAGACAGAATGTCACGTGTGCTCCCTCTCCAGCCTCTAGGTCACCAGACTGCTCGTTATGGCGCACACCTGTCACCATCGTTACGCGCACCTGTGCATCATCAGACTTACCTGGACTCCATCACCTCCCTGATTACCTTCCCTATATACAGTTGAAGTCGGAAGTTAACATACACCTTAGCCAAATACATTTAAACTCKGTTTTCACAATTCCTGACATTTAATCCTTGTAAAAAATCCATGTTTTAGGTCAGTTAGGATCACCACTTTATTTTAAGAATGTGAAATGTCAGAATAATAGTAGAGAGAATGATTTATTTCAGCTTTWATTTCTTTCATCACATTCCCAGTGGGTCAGAAGTTTACATACACTGAATTAGTATTTGGTAGCATTGCCTTTAAATTGTTTAACTTGGGTCAAATGTTTTGGGTTTGACTCAAAATTGAATTTTGGCCTATTCCTCCTGACAGAGCTGGTGTAACTGAGTCAGGTTTGTAGGCTTCCTTACTCGCACACACTTTTTCAGTTCTGCCCACACATTTTCTATGGGATTTAGGTCAAGGCTTTGTGATGGCCACTCCAATACCTTGACTTTGTTGTCCTTAAGCCATTTTGCCACAACTTTGGAAGTATGCTTGGGGTCATTGTCCATTTGGAAGACCCATTTGCGACCAAGCTTTAACTTCCTGACTGATGTCTTGAGATGTTGCTTTAATATATCCACATAATTTACCTCCCTCATGATGCCGTCTATTTTGTGAAGTGCACCAGTCCCTCCTGCAGCAAAGCACCCCCACGACATGATGCTGCCACCCCCATGCTTCACGGTTGGGATGGTGTTCTTCGGCTTGCAAGAATCCCCCTTTTTCCTCCAAACATAACGATGGTCATTATGGCCAAACAGTTCTACTTGTGTTTCATCAGACCAGAGGACATTTCTCCAAAAAGTACGATCTTTGTCCCCATGTGCAGTTGCAAACCCTAGTCTGGCTTTTTTTATGGTGGTTTTGGAGCAGAGGCTTCTTCCTTGCTGAGTGGCCTTTCAGGTTTTGTTGATATAGGACTTGTTTTACTGTGGATATAGATACTTTTGTACCCGTTTCCTCCAGCATCTTCAATCAATCAATCAAATTTATTTATAAAGCCCTTCTTACATCAGCTGATGTCACAAAGTGCTGTACAGAAACCCAGCCTAAAACCCCAAACAGCAAGCAATGCAGGTGTAGAAGCAAGGTCCTTTGCTGTTCTGGGATTGATTTGCACTTTTCGCACCAAAGTACATTCATCTCTAGGAGAAAGAACGCGTCTCCTTCCTAAGTGGTATGACGGCTGCGTGGTCCCATGGTGTTTATACTTGCATACTATTGTTTGTACAGATGAATGTGATACCTTCAGGCATTTTGAAATCGCTCCCAAGGATGAACCAGACTTTTGGAGGTGTACAATTTTTTTTCTGAAGTCTTGGCTGATTTCTTTGGATTTTCCCATGATGTCAAGCAAAGAGGCACTGAGTTTGAATGTAGGCCTTGAAATGTATCCACAGGTACACCTCCAAATGACTCAAATGATGTCGATTAGCCTATCAGAAGCTTCTGAAGCCATGACATAATTTTCTGGAATTTTCCAAGCTGTTTAAAGGCACACTCAACTTAGTGGATGTAAACTTTTGACCCACTGGAATTGTGATACAGTGAATTATAAGTGAAATAATCTGTCTGTAAACAATTGTTTGGAAAAATTACTTGTGTCATGCACACAGTAGATAGTAGTTTTGTGGAGTGGTTGAAAAACAAGTTTTAACGACTTCAACTGTATGTCACTCCCTTTTGTTCCTTCCCCAGGCATTATTGTTTCTGTTTCAGTGTCATGTCTGTGCGTTGTTTGTGGTTCTTGTTTTGTTTTCAGATGCGTTTATTTATTAAAACACTCACTTTCTGAACTTACTTCCCGACTCTCAGCGCACTTGTTACACAGAACAAATATTACAACAAATATTGTGGTTAAACTCAAATATACTTATTGATAAACATTAGTTTAGGAGAAAAAAAACATTTACAGTTTTTTATAATCTTTGTAAATTATATAATAAATAGGACTGGTGGAGTAATGTCACAAATGCAGCTATCAGAAATATATGGAAATGTCTGCTTTATCCAAAATTGTGACTAGTTTCAGGAAACTGGGCTGGACATGCCAAGAGATGAGATCGGATTGGTTTTCCATGTAGCGTGCTTCTGTCTATAACATGAGCTGCTCAGTATGAGTAATCCTTTCTAACGCAGCTTTTTTTAATGATATCACAAAGAACTGCAAAAGTGTTGCTAATGCTCTCCAGTTTCTGGAGGACCAAGTTTTGAAATCAGTGGAATGCCCAGTGGAAGCACAGTATAATAGCTAAGGAGAAAATTCTAACGTTTGATTGCAAATATGCGTAAGGAGTTGAAAAGAAAGCACACAGGCTGTTGTACAAAACACCTGTCACCGGATTACATCTTTAAACTAAGGGCCACCATGGCATCCGTGACAGAGAGGGTTGAAGCATTCATCCATGTATATGGGTAAGAGAATCTAGCTAGCTACGTTTTCAGATATTATATGTTTCTAATTTAGTCAGAAAGTTGTTTTCATTGCAAGTTAAAGTGTACTTTTAGCTAGCTAGCTAATGTTAGCTGGCTGGCTTGCTAGCTAACATTACGTGTATGATCTGTGTAGTAATATTATTCATATATCAGAATGTAATTTGCATTGCTAAGTTAGTTAAAGCCTAACATTAGATAGCTAGCTAACATTGAACCTAGTTGGTTAGCTTTAGCTGCCTGCAGATTCATGCATAGTAGGAAAGTTATGAGTTGGGATTATGGTTAATTGTTTTGCTAGCTAGCTAGTTACATGTCCAAAAAAAGACTTTCACCGTACTGTTTACACCTTTGTATCATGTGCATGTGAAAATTAAACTTTGATTTTATTTGATATAGTGTGTGTTTATCAGAGATGGTCATGTGAAGAAAGCATGACCTGCACCAAAGTCAAATAAGGATATAACATATTTTATAAAGATGTTACCTTTATTTAACTAGGCAAGTCAGTTAAGAACAAATTCTTATTTTCAATGACAGCCTAGGAACAGTTGGTTAACAGCCTTGTTCAGGGACAGAAGGATACATTTGTACCTTGTCAACTCGAGGATTCGATCTTGCAACCTTTCGGTTACTAGTCCAATGCTCTAACCACTAGGCTACACTGCCACCCAACTACCAACAAGTGTGTGTCCAAGTTTTAAAATTGTCCTGCTTTTATTTCGTCACACTCAGAACTGTCAGCTATTTTCTGTAATTAGCTTGCCATTAACTTGTAAGTAATGATCTTGTTGTGAGTTTATTTTCCTGTAATAATTAATACAAATTAGCTAAAGTGAAGACAACTGGGAACTCTGAAGTAAATGAGCTCCGACTGGGAAAATGCATTTTCAAAGGTCATCCAACTCGATATTCCAAGTCGGGAATTCGGGTCTCTTCTAGAGCTCCGACCAGAAGATCACTAATGTCATGATTCAACCTTGTTTTTTCCCGAGTTTCCCAGTTTTCTTGAAAGCACCATAAATCCAGAGAATGACAGACTTTAATGACAAAGTTTGATGTCAAAGTTGCCGACGAGAAGGACAGCCGCGCCACCTTCATGTTCAAGTGAGCACAGCACAACAAAGTGAGTTCAAAAATGTATTGTTTGTTGCTGCATAAATAATGTAATATGCCAGAGAGATACAGTGCAGTTGGAAAGTATTCAGACCCTTTGACTTTTTCCACATTTCGTTACGTTACATCCTTATTCTAAAATGGATTAAACTCTTATTTTTTCCCTTCATCAATCTACCCACAATACCACATAATGACATTTTTGCAAATGTATTAAAAATAAAAAATGGATATGTCACATTTACATAACTATTCAGACCCTTTACTCAGTACTTTGTTGAAGCACCTTTGGCAGTGATTACAGTCTTCTTGGGTATGATGTCACAAGCTTGGCACACCTGTATATTTGGGGAGTTTCTCCCATTATTCTCTGCAGATCCTGTCAACCTCTGTCAGGTTGGATGGGGAGCGTCGCTGCAACGCTATTTTCAGGCCTCTCCAGAGATGTTTGATCGGGTTCAAGTCTGGGCTCTGGTTATGCCACTCAAGGACATTCAGAGARTTATCCCAAAACTACTACTGCATTGTCTCGGCTGTGTGCTTAGGGTCTTTGTCCTGTTGGAAGATGAACCTTTGCCCCAGTCTGAGGTCCTGAACGCTCTGGAGCAAGTTGTCATCAAGGATCTCTCTGTACATTGTTCCTTTCATCTTTCACTCGATCCTGACAAGTCTCCCATTCCCTGCCACTGAAAAACAATCCCACAGCATGAGGCTGCCACCACCATGCTTCCCCGTAGGGATGGTGCCAGGTTTCCTCCAGATTTGACGCTTAGCATTCAGGCCAAAGAGTTCAATTTTGTTTTCATCAGACCAGTGAATCTTGTTTCTCATGGTCTGAGAGTTCTTTAGGTGTCTTTTGGCAACTCCAAGCGGGCTGTCATGTGCCTTTTACTGAGGTGTGGCTTCTGTCTGGCCACTCCACCATAAAGGCCTGATTGCTGGAGTGCTGCAGAGATGGTTGTCCTTCTGGAGGGTTCTTCCATCTCCACAGAGGATCTCTGGAGCTCTGTCAGAGTGACCATCGGGTTCTGGATCACCTCCCTGACCAAGGCCTTTCTCCGACAATTGCTCAGTTTGGCCGGGCGGCCAGCTCTAGGAAGAGTCTTGGTGATTTCGATCTTCTTCTATTTATGAATGATGGAGGCCACAGTGTTCCTAGGGACCTTTAATGCTGAATACATTGTTTGGAACCCTTCCCCAGATCTGTGCCTCGACATAATCCTGTCTAGGAGCTCTACAGATAATTAATTCTACCTCAAGGCTTGGTTTTTGCTCTGACATGCACTGTCAACTGTGGGACCTTAGATAGACAGGCGTGTGCTTTTCCAAATCATGTCCAAACATGTAATTTACCACATTTGGACTCCAATCAAGTTGTAGAAACATCTCAAAGATGATCAATGGAAACAGAATCCTTTTGAGCTCCATTTCAAGTCTCTTATCAAAGGGTCTGAATACTTATGTAAATAAGGTATTTCTGTTATTTATTTATTTTTTTGCCAAAAAATCTAAAAAACATTTTCTTATTATGGGCTATTGTACACGTTGATCCAGAGCATCCCAGACATGCTCAATGAGTGACATGTCTGGTGAGTATGCAGGCCATGAGAGAACTGGGACATTTTCAGCTTCCAGAAATTGTGTACAGATCCTTGCGACATGGGGCCATGCATTATCATGCTGAAACATGAGGTGATGGCGGTGGATGAATGGCATGACAATTGGGCCTCAGGATTTCATTACAGTATGTCTGTGCATTCAAATTGCCATTGATAAAATGCAATTGTGTTCATCGTCCTTAGCTTATGCCTGCCGATACCATAAGCCCACCGGCACCATGGGGCAATCTGTTCACAACGTTGACATCAGCAAAACCGCTCGCCCACGACTCCATAAAAGCTGTTTGCCATCTGCCCAGTACAGTTGAAACCGGGATTCAGCCGTGAAGAGCGCACTTCTCCAGTGTGCCAGTGGCCATCGAAGGTGAGCATTTGCCCACTGAAGTCAGTTACAACACCGAACTGCAGTCAGGTCAAGACCCTGGTGAGGATGACGAGCACGCAGATGAGCTTCTCTGAGACACTTTCTGACAGTTTGACAGAAATTCTTTGGTTGTGCAAACCCACAGTTTCATCAGCTGCCCGGGTGTTTGGTCTCAGACGATCCCGCAGGTGAAGAAGCCGGAAGTGGAGGTCTTGGGCTGGTGTGGTTACACGTGTTCTGTGTTTGTGAGGCCGGTAGGATGCACTGCCAAATTATCTGAAAATCYAATCAAATGTTATTTGTCACAAATCATATTTTATTTGTCACATGAGCCAAATACAACAGGTGCTTTCCTTACTGTGAAATGCTCCCTGACACTCCCTTAACCATCAATGCAGTTCAACATATACTGTAGAGTTAAGGACATATTTAGTAAATAAACTAAAGTWAAAAAAAAATATCAAAAAGTAACACAAAAAAAATACATAACAATAACGAGGGGGTACCGGTAACGGGTCAATGTGCAGGGGTACAGATTAGTAGAGGTAATTTGTAAAGTGACTATGCATAGATAATAAACAGCGAGTAGCAGCAGTGTAAAAACAAAGGGGTGGGGGTGAATGTAAATAGTCTGACACGGCCTAGTATATAGGTCCTGGATGTCAGGAATGGGCCATACGCACTACCCTTTGTAGCGCCTTACGGTCAGATGCCGAGCAGGTGCCATACCAGGCAGTGATGCAACCGGTTAGGATGCTCTCGATGGTGCAGCTGTAGACTTTTTTGAGGATCTGGGGACCCATGCCAAATCTTTTCCATCTCCGGAGGGGGAAAAGGTTTTGTCGTGCCCTCTTCATAACTCTCTTGGTGTGTTTGGACCAAAAAGTTTGTTGGTGATGTGGACACCAAGGAACTTGAAACTCTCGACCCGCTCCCCTTCAGCCCCGTTGATGTTAATAGGGTTCTGTTCAGTCCTCCTTTTCCTATAGTCCACAATCAGATAATTTGTCTTGCTCACATTGAGGGAGAGGTTTTATTCCTGATACCACACTGCCAGGTCTCTGACCTCCTCCCTATAGGCTGTCTCATCGTTATCGGTGATCAGGCTGTTATGATCAGGCTGTTATGTCGTCAGCAAACTTAATGATGGTGTTGGAGTCGTGCTTGGCCACACAGTCGTGGGGKCTAAGCACGCACCCCCGAGGGGCCTCAGTGTTGAGGATCAGCGTGGCAGAAGTGCTGTTGCCTACCCTTACCACTTGGGAGCGGCCCGTATGGAAGTTCAGGATTCAGTTGCATAGGGAGGTATTTAGTCCTAGGGTCCTTAGCTTAGTGATGAGTATTGTGGGAACTATGGTGTTGAACACTGAGCTGTAGTCAAAGATCAGCATTCTCACATAGGTGTTCTTTTGCCCAGGTGGGAAAGGGCAGTGTGGAGTGTGATTGAGATTACATCTTCTGTGGATCTGTTGGGGCGGTATGCAAATTGGAGTGGGTCTAGGGTTTCCGACATGATGGTGTTGATATTAGCCATGACCAGCCTTTCCAAGCACTTCATGGCTACCGACATGAGTGTTACGGGGCGGTAATCATTTAGGCAGGTTACCTTCACTTTCTTGGGCACAGGGACTATGGTGGTCTATAAAAATGTGGGTATTACAGACTTGGTCAGGGAGAGGTTGAAAATGTCAGTGAAGATACTTGCCAGTTGGTCCGCTCATGCTTTGAGTACATGTGCGAATGTTGACCTGTTTAAAGGCTTTGCTCACATCGGCTATGGAGAGCATGATCACACAGTTGTCCAGAACAGCTGGTGCTCTCATGCATGCTTCAGTGTTGGTTGCCTCGAAGCGAGCATTAAAGGCATTTAGCTCGTCTGGAAGGCTCCCATCACCGGGTAGCTCGCGGCTGTGTTTCCCTTTGTAGTCCACAATACACTGCTCAAAAAAATAAAGGGAACACTTAAACAACACAATGTAACTCCAAGTCAATCACACCTCTGTGAAATCAAACTGTCCACTTAGGAAGCAACACTGATTGACAATAGATTTCACATGCTGTTGTGCAAATGGAATAGACAAAAGGTGGAAATTATAGGCAATTAGCAAGACACCCCCAATAAAGGAGTGGTTCTGCAGGTTGTGACCACAGACCACTTCTCAGTTCCTATGCTTCCTGGCTGATGTTTTGGTCACTTTTGAATGCTGGCGGTGCTTTCACTCTAGTGGTAGCATGAGACGGAGTCTACAACACACACAGTGGCTCAGGTAGTGCAGCTCATCCAGGATGGCACATCAATGCGAGCTGTGGCAAGAAGGTTTGCTGTGTCTGTCAGCGTAGTGTCCAGAGCATGGAGGCGCTACCAGGAGACAGGCCAGTACATCAGGAGACGTGGAGGATGCCGTAGGAGGGCAACAAGCCAGCAGCAGGACCGCTACTTCCGCCTTGTGCAAGGAGGAGCACTGCCAAAGCCCTGCAAAATGACCTCCAGCAGGCCACAAATGTGCATGTGTCTGCTCAAACGGTCTTTAGCCTTTAGCTCAGTGCGGATGTTGCCTGTAATCCATGGCTTCTGGTTGGGACGGTCACTGTGGGGACGATGTCGTCGATGCACTTATTGATGCAGCAGTGACTGAGGTGGTATACTCCTTAATGCCATTGGATGAATCCCCGAACATATTCCAGTCTGTGTTAGCTGTCACGTTCTGACCTTAGTTCTTTTGTATTTTCTTTGTTTAGTATGGTCAGGACGTCAGTTGGGTGGGTTATCTATGTTTGTTTTCTATGTGGGGTTTTTCGTTTGGCCTGATATGGTTCTCAGAGGCAGGTGTTTGTCGTTGTCTCTGATTGGGAACCATATTTAGGGAGCCTGTTTTTCTATTGTGTTTTGTGGGTGGTTATTTTCCGTGTCAGTGTTTGCTCCACACGGAACTGTTTCGGTTTGTTTTTCACGTATCGTTTATTGTTTTGTTTCTGTGTTCGTTCGTTCGTTAATAAAGAGCATGAACACATACCACGCTGCGCATTGGTCCGACATTTCTTACTCCTCGTCAGAGGAGGACGAAGAAAGCCGTTACATTAGCAAAACAGTCCTGTACCGAAGCATCCGTGTCATCTGATCACTTCCGTATTTTAGCAAGTCACTAGTACTTGCTGCTTTAGTTTTTTCTTGTAAGCAGAAATCAGGAGTTCATAATTATGGTCAGATTTGCTAAATGGAGGGTGAGGGAGAGCTTTGTATTCGTCTCTGTGTGTGGAGTAAAGGTGGTCTAGAGTTTTTTCCCTCTGGTTGCACATGTGACATGCTGGTAGAAATTAGGTCAAATAGATTTAAGTTTGCCTGCATTCAAGTCCCTGGCCACTAGAAGTGCCACTTCTGGATAAGCATTTTCTTATTTGCTTATGGCCTTATACAGCTCGTTGAGTGTGGTTTTAGTGCCAGCATCGGTTTGTGGTGGTAAATAGACGGCTTCGAATAATATAGATGAGAACTCTCTTGGTAGATAGTGTGGTCTATAGCTTATCATGAGGTATTCTACCTCAGGCGAGCAATACCTCAAGACTTCTTTAATATTAGACATCGTGCACCAGCAGTTGTTGACAAATAGACACAAACCCTGCCCCTCGTCTTACCAGACATAGCTGCTCTGTCCTGCCAGTGCACTGAGAAGCCAGCCAGCTCTATATTATCCGTGTTGTCGTTTAACCACATCTCGGTGAAACACAAGATATTACCGTTTTTAATGTCCCTTTGGTAGGATAGTCTTAATCGTAGATTGTCCAGTTTGTTTTTCAATGATTGCACATTGGCCAATAATACGGAGGGTAGTGATGGTTTACCTACTCGTAGGCAAATTCTTAGAAGGCATCCAAAAGATGTTGGAGACGGATTATTGTAGAGAAATGAACATTCAATAGTCTGGTAACAGTTCTGATGGACATTCCTGCAGTCAGCATGCCAATTGTATGGCTCCCTCAAAACTTGAGACATCTGTGGCATTGTGTTGTGTGACAAAACTGCACATTTTAGAGTGGCTTTTTATTATCCCCAACACAAGGTGCACCTGTGTAATGATAATGCTGTTTAATCAGTTTCTTGATATGCCACACCTGTCAGCTGGATGTATTATCTTGGCAAAAGAGAAATTCTCACTAACAGGGATGTAAACTAGCAATGCAAATAGGTTTCTGAGATTATATTACTACACAGATCATACACGTAATATTAGCTAGCAAGCCAGCCATCTAACGTCAGCTAGCTAACAGTACGTTTTAACWAATTTTTTTTTGACATGTCGCTAGCTAGCTAAACAATGAACCATAATCCCAATCCCATGGAGTATTAGCAATACAAACCGATTGTCATAGCTAGCGAAAGTTAAACAAATAAGTTCAATGTTAGCTGGCTAACATTTGGCTATAACTAGTGCAAATGGCTTTCTGAGATAATATTACTATAAATATCATACATGTAATGTTAGCTAGTGAGCCAGCCACCTAACGTCAGTTTTAACTTGCAATGAAAACAACTTTCTGACWAAATTAGAAACGTATAATATCTGAAACTGTAGCTAGACTCTTACCCGTATACATGGATGAACGCTTCACGGCAGACCGCTTCACGGCAGACCGCTTCACGGCAGATTGCAACTTTCTGTCAAATCGCTCTGGTTCACATCGTCTGATTCATTTTCAGAGTCAGAGAGAGTCAGCATGGTACAGTGTGATCMTCCTCCTGAATGTAGTTCATCACAACTTTTTCCCACAGATCTTTTTTAATAGCGTCTGATAAATTCAGGGCAGCAATGTTATTGAGAGCAGTAGCAACACATTTGCAGTTCTCCATGGCTAACGTTATATATATATATATATTTTTAACTGCAGTAGAAAGGATTATCTACACATAACGAGTTAAAATAGACAGAAGATGCTACACGGCAGACCAAATCCGAAAGTCATCTCTCGGCATGTCCAGCCCATTCATTATCTCAGCCTATCATGGCTAGCGGGAAGGTTCCTGGCTTTTTCTTTGGCTAAACTGACTAGGCTTGTAATTTAACAACTTTATTAGTATTTACAGATGGCATACAAGTTTGGTATTAACGTACATGAAAGTTCAAATGTTCAAGAAGGGATTTCTGCCAAAACACGTCTATTGATATAACATAAAAATAAAGTTCAAACGCCWCTCCCGTGAAGTCGTGACATGCGACATACGCCTAGTTTCCTGAAACTAGTCACAAATGTGTACACAAAATTTGTGATAAATACAGGAAGCTTCATATGAGTATTGAAACATTCTGGGATCTTTTATTTCAGCTCATGAAACATGGGACCTTAACATGTTGTGGCTATATTTTTGGTCAGTGTAGTATAAAATCATTTCCCAATTGTTTTGCGCATACAATATAGCCAACAATGGCTTGAATACCAAAGGGGAAACTAAGGTATAGCATGAACGTTGGAGCAATGCAGAGGATGATATCAAAGGAACTGTGAGGGTTCTCACACTAATGTGTTGCTGGCAGAATGGATGCCTGCATGGTATGAACGCTGGAATCTTAATTGGGTTGTCATTGATTGTGTCTAACACCCCATCCCAGTGTTGAGTTTGATCCGAAAGCAATGGAATAATGTTAGAATCAAAGGCTCCCACGGTTGCAGATCTCACAGAGCACTAAGCACCTCCCTACATTTCCTCCCTGCGTCTCCTCCTTCCTGAGCCTCCACCTGAGACAGACCGTCAGAGACCATACGTCTCCTCCTCCCTGTGCCTCCTCTCTGTGTCTCCTCCTCTCTTAGCCTCCTTCTGAGACACTCTCAGAGACCATACGTCTCCTCCTCGCTGAGCTTCCTCCCTGCATCTCCTCCTTCCTGAGCCTCCTCCTTAGACAGGCCCTCAGGCACCATATGTCTCCTGCTCCCTGAGCCTCCTCTCTGCGTCTCCTCCTCCCTGAGCCTCCTCTGAGACAGATTCTCATTTTGCATGACTGTCTAATTGTTGTCATGCTTAATTTCCCTTTGTAGTAGAGGAAGTGGAGACACTGTCATTTATGATGCAAGTAAGTGGAAGTAACAAGTAACAGTGAAGGTGGTGAAAGGAGGTTTTAATGAAAAGAGGTTTTAAAAGTGCTATCTAGAACCCAAAGGGGTTCTTCGGCTGTCCCCATAAGAGAACCCTTTGAAGAGGCTGGGTAGTAGCCTAGCGGTTAAGAGGTTGGGCTAGTAACTGAAAGGTTGCTGGTTCGAATCCCTGAGCTGAGGGGGTGAAATATGTTGATGTGCCCTTAAGCAAGGCAATTTACCCTAATTGCACTGGATAAGAGCGTCTGGTTCCAGGTAGAACCCTTTGGGGTTTGATTTAGAAATGTTTCCACAGAGGGTTCTACTGTACATGGAACCCAGAAGGGTTCTACCTGGAACCAAAAAGGGTTCTCCAATGGGGACAGCCTGAGAACCCTTTCTAAGTGTACCTGGTTGAAGTAACAGTGATGATGGGAAAAGGAGGTTTTAATGATAACTAGCTGAAGCATCAATACAATAAGAGGAAATTGTAGCCTGGTTCTTGCAGATCTGTTTGTGCTCGTATCTACTCCATTGCTGTCATTGTCAAGCAAAACATGTTTAGTAAAAAGCTGAGCTGACACCACCCAATTCTTTTTAGATGTGCTAACTAACAACTTCAAAAGAAAACAACTTTCTTTTTAGTAATATTTTTTGTCCACTGTTGATACAGTCCCAAAATGTTTTGCATGTCAGCAGTCAAGTTTTCAAGATATATGATTTTCAAGAAGCAAAGTGTCATTTACCACATGTGGCAAGTGACAAAGAAAATCAAAAAATAAATAGATTTAAATAGATTTTTTCTTGAACGGGTGTGATCCCCTCAGCGGCAGGACTATCACTAACTATCACTCTTACGTCAGTGGTGTGCTAAGTGCGCTGGGCATGCTAGGCTAAGACCTAGAGGTTTATGATTGTGTATTAATGTAGTGGGGATTAGACGGTGGCCCCTTAGGGTCACAGCTAGGTTGTGTTATCAGCCTGTAGATGCTGGGTGACTGTTGGAGACCCAGGGGACTGAGGGGAGGGAGCCAGAGGCTGGGAGCGGTGCCTGGAGCGCTAAGCGGTGCCTGGAGCCCACGGCACTGTCTCTCTCACACGAGGCAAGTCTACAGCGATAGTGCTCAGCCAAAAACATACTCAACCAACCTCAGGATGCATCCCAAATGGCACGTATTTTGACTAGGACCCAGATACACTAAAATAGGGAATAGGGTGACATTCGGGACATACCCTCAGCCTCATGGAACAGTGATAGCTCATCACTCAAACACAGGGCTGGGAGTCACTCAAACAAAATGAACTGTGCTAGAGGCGACACTACAGACCCTGGGTCGATTCCAGGCTGTATCCCGACCGGCTGTGATTGAGAGTCCCATAGGGTGGCGCTTAATTGGTCCAGCATCGTCCGGGTTAGGGTTTGCCTGGGGTAGGCCATCATTGTAAATAAGAATTTGTTCTTAATAACTGACTTAGTTATTAAGGCTATGGTTAGCATTGAGGATGAGGGTAAGGGTTGAGGCTATTGTTAGGGCTGAGGGTTAGCGTTGAGGGTTAAGGTTGAACCGGGATTTGGACATGAGGTTAGGTTTAGCGTTAGCATTAGGGTGAGCGTTAGCATAGGGCCAAATAGGGCTATTTTTATGATCAACAAGTTCTGGAGTGACCTGGCTGTTTATGGTGCAATACAGTACAGTACACATTATAGGTGCAATACCATTCACCCAGAGCTCCAGACCGTGGGCGTACAGTATAATGGCTTCCAAACAGCATTTTTGGAATAAGAATGAAATGGCTGCTAGCAGCTAGCAGGCCCGTCCCAGCCTGCTACTACGGCACTGTGCTTTTGGCCAAATTAATAAGGCAAGGTGACTTTATTTTTTACATCAAAATGATGATACATTGGCCCATGCAGTGCCACGTAATTTTCTGTGTCCTGGAGACTTTGGTCAATGATACAAAATGGTAAAGCAGTTGGCTTATCTAAATCGATCTTATGTTAGCCCCTCAATAGGTCTTGTAATTAACACACACACACACCACACACACACACACCACTACACACACACACACACACACAACACACACACACACACACACACACACACACACACACACATAGCACCAGTACACTGATTGATTCAAAATAATTTATTCCTGCTATTTAGCTGAATAATGAGAGAGAGTGATTCCGATGATACAGCGCTTTTGGAGATGTGTGCTCATTTAACACGATCAGAGATAGTAGATGCTATTATTAGAGGTGTGCCTAGTAGTCAGACAAAACAAGTATTATAACGGATATGGGCAATTTTCTAGATACGATTATGATTAAAGTATTTTTTGTAATTATCCGTGCCAGCAAGCATCTTTCTCATGTCAGTCAGTCAAGTGAGTACTACGTGCTCTAAATAACTCAACTGGCTAGTTTGCCTGTCTGTAAAGAAGGGTGGGCTGTACGTTGATCCTGCTGCTCTGATTGGATATAGTGAAGCTGTATCTCTCTGTCCACTTCCTTCATAATTTCAGCCGATCACTTTCACTTCTCGTTAAGGTCTTCATTTCAGACTGCTGCAGCCTCCTGTTAGCCTAACTATATGATAAATCACATGGCAAGGATGTTTGCTGTCAAGCTATCAATGCCATAATATCTAACAAGCGGGGTAGGGTAGGGAAAATATGAAACGCTTGGCGCATTCTGACTGATAGCAAATTTGTCTGCCCACTGCAAGTTGAGGACACACAGACACAGGTCAGACACACACAGACACAGGTCAGACACACACAGACACAGAGGTCAGATAAACGCACAGACACAGGTCAGACACACACAGACACAGGTCAGATAACACACAGACACAGGTCAAGATAAACGACACACAGGTCAGATAAACACACAGACACAGGTCAGATAAACGCACAGACACAGGTCAGAAACCAAGAAACAGGTCAGATAAACGCACAGACACAGGTCAATAAAGCAAGAACACGGTCAGACACACACAGACACAGGTCAGATAAACACACAGACACAGGTCAGAAACACACGACACAGGTCAGATACACAACAGACACAGGTCAGACCAGGTCAGATAACCACAAGACACAGGTCAGAAAAACACACAGTGTCAATAAACACAAGACACAGGTCAGACACAAGGCAAGTCGATAAAACACAGACACAGGTCAGATAACAGACGACACACACAGACCAGGTCAGATAACACACACAGACACAGGGTCAGATAACGACAGACAGAGGTCAGATAAATCACAGACACAGGTAGACAACACAGACACGGTCACACACACACAGACACAGGTCAGACCCACAGACACACACGACCGGTCGACCACGGACACAGGTCAGACACACAAGACACAGGTCAGCACACACCAGACACAGGTCAGATAAATGCCAGACACCAGGTCGATAACGCACAGACAGAGGTCAGACACACAGACACAGGTCAACACACACAGACACCCGGTCAGCATAACGCACAGACAGAGCTAGTTAAAGACCACAACCAGGTCAGACACACACACAGACACAGGTCAGACACACACAGACACAGGTCAGACACACACGGACACAGGTCAGATAAACACACCCCTCCATGGCTCCTAATCTGCAGTTTGTTGTGTCTATAAACATCTACTTAGGCATATTAAAACTTATCCGTTTTTTCCCTTCACGAATGTCATCCGATCCGACAATCAACTGTCAATTTAGGGATACGATTACAAATATGAGTATGGCCATGTCGGCACACCCCTACTATTCATTAATTCATTCATTAATTCTCTGTCAGTGTGTGCGTGTGCGTGTGTGTGTTGGAATGCTTCTGGTTGGTTATCATCTGGTTTGATCAGTTTGTTTTTTAAGTCTCTCTCTAGTCTGACTGTGGTTCATCAGGACTGTTTGATCATGTCGATGTACAAGCTTCTGGGTATCTAGATGGCTTGATTTGTTGTTAAAGTGATTCAAGTGTAAAACAGATAAGGTGTTGTGTTTCATCCCATGTAGCATCAAGTTGGTATAATCATTTGGGTAAATAGAAATATTCAAAATTCTTAATTCCAAAATGAAATGGGATAATTTTCTTGATCTGAGGACTTCAGAGCTCATATGAATAGAATATTATATTGCCTTAAATGTCTGTTTAATTTACAGAGATAATGTAATGTTTGCTCATTCATGATTGTATCATTGCTCATTCAACCACACACACACACACACTAATGCAGGCATGGACACACACATACACACGCACACGCACAAACACACACATTTTGTTCTTCTATCCTCGTGGGGACCAAAAATGTATTTCCATTTAAAATCCTATTTTCCCTAACACCTATCCCACCCCTAACCCTAACCTTAGCCCGTAAACCAAACCCTAAACCTAACTCATAAACCTAACCCTAAATCTAACCCCTTAACTTAAAATAATCTTTGTCTTTATTGGGACTTGGGAATTTTCCTTGTTTTACTATCCTTGTGGGGAATTTTAGGATTTTAAGGTCACGCATAAGAATAGGAAGAACCCCACCACACACACACACACACAACCACTCCACACACACCACACACCACACACCACCACACCACACACACACACACCAACCAACACTCTCTCTCTCTCTCTCTCTCTTTCACCAACAAGATATCACAGTCTGACTTCATTTCCAAATGTCCTTGGACAAACTTTTTTTTTTTTACAAATAAACTCATCTCTCGTATCCCGACGTCTTTGACAATCATCTTAAATTTAGGCACACAGAAACAACTCTACGGTTAAGTTTTAATTCTGACTGAATCATTCAGATAATGATTAAGTTGGGTTAGGGTTCAATAAAAAAACAATTGCATGGTTAAGTTTAGCCATTCATTCCGACTGGGCTTGCTAAATCATTGCGGACAGATGGTGGAGTGGTCTAAGCCGCTATGTCCCGCACCGTAGACTGGCGTTCAAGGCCAGTGCGTGGCTGTTTTGACAGCGTCTCCCAAACGTTGAATTTCGTCTTCAATCTAGTGTGATCTCTCCCTCCACATTCTCCCTACACGCTCCAGAGGGTGCCATAATTGAATAGAAAATGTCTATATCGATCTATTAAAGTGCCAATGATGGTTGCTGACACACAAGTGTCATGGTGGTCAGGAGAGTATTCACCTGTGCTTCACCCTGGGAGCGGTGTACATTACTGTAAAGTGTTCTCCAATTTCAGTACTGTGGGATCCTCTTACTGCTTACAGGTAATGGTGAGAATCAGTGAACTGGTGAAGCTTGAAGGAACCAAACCCTGATGATGCAGCTGACTGGCCTCTGTCCAGAGTCAGACCCATGCAACACACACACACACACCTGACTAACTCAACCTGACTTTCTGTCCAGGCATATAGCCCATCACTGTCCAGGCATTCTAGCCCATCACTGTCAAGACATCTAGCATCACTGTCCAGGCTTATAGCCCATCACTGTCCTGGCTTTCTAGCCATACTTACTGTCCAGCATCTAGCCCATTCACTGTCCAGGCATCTAGCCCATCACTGTCCAGGCATCTAGCCCATCACTGTCCAGGCTTCTAGCCCATCACTGTCCAGGCTTCGAGCCCATCACTGTCTAGGCTTCTAGCCCATCACTGTCCAGGCTTCTAGCCCATCACTGTCCAGGCATCTAGCCCATCACTGTCCAGGCATCTAGCCCATCTCTGCAGTGCAGTGACCCAATAAGTGAAAGTCAGCTCAGCAGCCAAGTCACCTGTGATACAAGTCAGTATGAGGACGTTGGGAGATGATGTGGAAACTGGCCACTAGGGGCAACAGTGAGCGCTGTTAACATCAATTAGGTACCTTGCTAGGGTTTTGCATACGGGGATGGTGGATGGGTATAAGCATCTGCCTCTGATTTCAAAGATTGCAAGTTTGAATCCAGCGATAGATAGTTGTTTTTGATATTTTTGTTTTCAGCCTATCCCAAAACTTACCTTTTACCTTAACCATTTGGAGTTAAGGCCCAACATTAACATTTCGTAGTTAATGCCTAAACTTAACCCTAACCTTAAACATTCAGAGTTAATGCCTAAACTTAACCCTAACCTTAAACATTCAGAGTTAATYCCTAAACTTAACCCTAACCTTAAACACTCAGAGTTAATGCCTAAACTTAACAGAAACCTTAAACATTCAGCATTATTGCCTAAACTTAACCTTAAACACTTTGAAATGTGATGTTTGGAACACACTGAAAATATGATGTTTTGAGAAACATGGATGAACGTCTAATTGTGAAGTGAGACTGTGAGTGCTAGATGACCTGGACCAAAGTTTTAAAACAACTTTTTTTTCTCACCTCCACAAACAACAACAACAATGGAAAAAAACAAGTGTTTACTTTGACCTCTGTCAAAAAAGACCAGAGACTGAGTATAGAGGATACGGAACAATAATTGTGTATCTCACCTTTAATTTTTCAAAGTATTTGGACATTAATTGACTCGTTTTCCATAATTTAGATGTCCCTGAGTTCCAATAACAGTCACACGACACGGAAATTAACTACAGAGTATATCACAGACTTCCCAAAATGGTGGCTGTGAGCCCCAAAAAAGTGCCCCCAGTGTATCAGACAGTAGTTTATTTGGCGTTGTTCTTAGCAGCATTGGCTTTACTTGGCTATTTGTGTATATCATCATGTGTTCTTGAGTGAGTCATTGTTGCTTTTTGACTGCTTTGCTTTTGTTTGTAATGCAAGGGTAAAGTTGAATGAATAGAATAATGAATTGTTGTCCCTGGCCGCACCAGATGAGTGAATCACAGGACCCATCAATAATTCCCACTCCACACCTTCTGTTAATGTTGGAAAGCAATTAATTAGAACCACCTCAATATCACCTACTGTAATGTTTTGTACACTCAGTGTATATATCCATGTGCTTGGCTTGGCTAATGGGAAATTGTAATTATAAAATGCAAAGAGAGAGGGAGCGAGAAAGAAAAAGAAGATTCCTTTTAGCCAGTGTCTTTTTTTCTATCCTTACCGACTTGACAGACAGACGGCGGGGCTGGAAGGTGTACTTGTTAAGAAGGACATAGATGTCCAGTCAGTCCACACAGTAGCCAGCCGTACAGATAAGGGGGAATTGGAAGGGATTCAGAAAGCCTGGGAAATAAGAAATGATATCAGCTTGAATGTTCTGTCGCGTGATAAGAGGTTCATCATTCGAGCATTTTAAGGCTTTTTTTCCAAAGGTGATGGACAGGTGTGTCTCTTTACCTGAGGGGACTTTGTTTCTTCGGGGACAGTCCATCCCCAGCTCCTAATCGCCAGGCCAGAGGGAATGAAATGGCTTTTTATGGTATGGGAGAGCAGGAGCAGGCTATTCTATAGCTATATCGTTCCTGGCGCGGACGTCTGTGAAGGGTAATGTTTTGTAAGATTACAGATTTGGTCTGTCTGATTGCATTGCACCGTAAACAAGGGAAATGAAGAGTGGGAGAAAAAKGTATAATTCAAAGACAAAGAGGATAGAGAAGGTATTGACTGAAATCGCACACACAAACACACATGCACGCACATGCAGACATGCACTTCCTCACAGACACTCACACACATTCACACAAACACACACAAACACACACGCGGTTACGGCATTAAAGGCCTCACAGCACGTCTGCAAATTAAAACAAAGACCAGATAAATGATGGGGATAGAAAGTTGAATCCTTGGCGAGGAGATGGTAGCTGGATCAGAGAGCCTGTCAGTGAGCGAGCTACAGTACATGGACCAACTGCCTCCTGAAATCCTAGAAGCCTCAGGAGAACAAAGGAACTAGAAAATAAAGAAGCTCATCATTTCACCTTGAATGCATTTTATCAGGCTTCTTATCACGGGTCCTTCTCTCCCTCGCTCTCACCTTCTCTCTCGCTCTCTATCTCTCTCTATTGCTTTCTCTCTCTATTCCTCTCTCCCTGTCTATCTCTCTCCCCCTTTCTTTCCCTCTCCCTCTCTGTGAGCAGCGCTGGCTGTTTGTCACTGAGGGGACAATGTGGGCTGTCACAGCGTGAGTGGTGCCCACTGGAGCCTGACTGTCTGATTGTCAAAGCCTGTGGAAAAACAAAGCCCTTACACTGGAAAAACACTAGCCTGTCAGACATGCACTGTATGGAGCATCTAGACAGCATTACACAAGGACACTGGCGTAGTGGAAACCCCCACAGCCCCTGCAAGGCTCTGGGGGCCCATGCACCCGTAATCTCAAACCTATGTCTAAATGTTATATATTTTTTTWATAAATAATATTTTACAATAACCCACCTTTTTAATTTCCACATATAGCAAGTGAAGTGTTTGTGTTGTCCAATCTACATGGCAGTAGGTGACTCAGATATATATATATATAGTTGTCAAGCATCTAGTTAGCCCATTTCGTTCAGCCCGCCTCGGCCTCCGAATTGGCTATCAAATTCCCAAAAGTTACGTGAATCAGGTCGGACTCGGATGGAATGAATGCATTGTTCAAGATGGATAAACAAAAGGCAAGACCAAGTGGTGCAAAAAAACTAATCAAGAAAAGCTGTATCTGATCAAGCTCGTGCCAAATTACCGAAGATAACCACATGAGCAAAGCTACCACCTTGGCAGGTGGAAGCTAGTAGGCCTTATGCAGCAGCTAGCGCTAGCAGCCTCCCAGTCCCGACAGAGACATCACTGCCCCGGCCCAGCCATGACAGTTGCCTTGCTTCTCCTCTTCTTCCACCTCTTGAGAATAGTGACAGTTCCTCTAGTGAGTGTGCTGACCCTCCTTCTCTTCCTCCTCCTCCTCTCCCAGAAAACCAAGCTGATGACTGCCAGAGACCCAGCGGCACTCATGAGAATGACCCCGCCTTCTGTGAACACTGGTAAGCTTACGAGGGACAAGACGGATAGCTCCAACAGCATGGAGTCCGAGTTCAAACGTTTAATATAAATACCAGCTAAATACTGTATATGCTGTAGCTATAGATAGGCTAGTAGACTAGTTTGTATTGTCTGCATAATGAAACAATCCCTAGTAAGCTATTGTTTTGACGGTGGACTGATTGCATTATTTGACATTATAGACTGGTTTTACACAGCACAAATGTTCTATCCAAGCTGCAAAAGAGCACAATAACGGCCAAGGTAGGCTATAGGCCTACAGGACAGTAAATATACAGTACCAGTCAAAAGTTTGTACACACCTAATCATTCAAGGGTTTTTCTTTATTTGTACTATTTTCTACATTGTAGAAAAATAGTGAAGACATCAAAACTATGAAATAACACAAATGGAATCATGTAGTAATCAAAAAAGTGTTAGACGAATCAAAGTACATTTTAAATTTTATAGTCTTCAAAGTAACCACCCTTTGCCTTGATGACAGCTTTGAACACTCTTGGCATTGTCTCAATCAGCTTCATGAGGAATACTTTTCCAACAGTCTTGAAGGAGTTCCCACATATGCTGAGCACTTGTTGGCTGCTTTTCCTTCACTCTGCGGTCCAACTCATCCCAAACCATCTRAATTGGGTTGAGGTCGGGTGATTGTGGAGGCCAGGTCATCTGATGCAGCACTCCATCACTCTTCTTGGTCAAATAGCCCTAATACAGCCTGGAGGTGTGTTTTGGGTCATTGTCCTGTTGAAAAACAAATTAAAATCCCACTAAGTGCAAACCAGATGGGAAGACGTATCGCTGCAGAATGCTGTGGTAGCCATGCTGGTTAAGTGTGTGTCACGTTCTGACCTTAGTTCCTTTGTTTTGTCTTTTGTTTTAGTTGGTCAGGGCGTGAGTTGCGTGGGTAATCTATGTTTTCTATTTCTGTGTTGGTTTTCTGTGTTTGGCCTGATATGGTTCTCAATCAGAGGCAGCTGTCAATCGTTGTCCCTGATTGGGAACCATATTTGGGTAGCCTGTTTTCTGTTGGGTTTTGTGGGTGGTTGTTTTCAGTCTTTGTGTGTCTGCACCAGATAGAACTGTTTCGGTTTTCACTTTGTTGTTTTGTATTTGAAGTGTTCAGTTGGATTATTATTAAATAAGATGAACACTAAACACGCTGCGCTTTGGTCCTCTCCTTCCACCGACGACAGCCGTTACAATGTGCCTTGTATTCTATATAAATCACAGACAGTGTCACCAGCAAAGCACCCCCACACCAACACACCTCCTCCTCCATTCTTCACGGTGGGAACCACACATGCGGAGATGATTCGTTCACCTACATGTACTCTGCGTCTCACCAAGACACGGCGGTTGGAACCAAAAATCTCAAATTTGGACTCATCAGACCAAAGGACAGATTTCCACCGGTCTAATGTCCATTGCTTGTTGATGTTGAGATGTGTCTACTACTTGAACTCTGTGAAGCATTCATTTGGGCTYCAATCTGAGGTGCAGTTAACTCTAATGAACTTATCCTCTGTAGCAGAGGTAACTCTGGATCTTCCTTTCCTTTGGCGGTCCTCATGAGAGCCAGTTACATCATAGCGCTTGATGATTTTTGCGACTGCACTTGAAGCAACTTTCTATGTTCTTTAAATGTTCCGTATTGACTGACCTTCATGTCTTAAAGTAATGATGGACTGTAATTTCTCTTTGCTTATTTGATCTGTTCTTGCCATAATATGGACTTGGTCTTTTACCAAATCGGGCTACCTTCTGTATACCACCCGTACCTTGTCAACACACACACACACACACACACACACACCACACACACACACACACACACACACACACACACACACACACACACACACATATATATAAAGGTTACTGATTAGTATGCTTTTGCAAAGACGTTTTATTTTATAGTCTGAAATGTTTGAATTTCCCACTTTAATTGCTGAACAAGTAAATACATTATTGCTGTCAGCCAACATTTTAAATAGCAGCATTGCGACAGCGTAGGCCTATGGCTTCGTGAAACATAAATGTTAGACTTAACATGAGAAAATGACTATAAAAGCAAAGCTATAGGCTACTACAAGCACTAGCACCACATAAACTGATATGCAGCCTCGTAGACATGGCAATTTCAGAACCATGGACAGCAATCGGTTGTCTATACTTGGCTATCCTTTCTACACAGGAGTGTAGAAAGGATAGTAGTATGGTAATTTATGGACACTAAAGGAGTCAGAGGGGAGTGCTGATGATTTTACCAATCAATGTGCCTTATGGAACATGAGTTGAGACAGACTGGAGAAAGCTCGACCCATCATATTCATGCCAGAGGATAGCAGTGTAGAGAGAATACTAATATATTAGATAGGTCAAATTCAAAATATAATAGCAGTGAGCAGCCAGATCGAGGAAATTCAACTAGTCAAGGCACTAAATGAAACAGCAGAAAAGTGAAAAAGTATCATCAATAGGTGTGGTTCAACATAGTGAGTCACGAAGGCTTACAGCCCAAAACAAATGCATCTATATTCCTTCTGTATATTTATGTGAGACATTTTTTAAATACACATTTGTGTTTTGTGTGTGTTTTTGTGTGTGTGTGGGTGCGTGTGTGTGTATGGACGTTGTTAACTATTCTTGTGGGGACCAACAAGAACAGTCTTGGGACATTTTGTTAGTCCCCACAATGTCAAATGCTATTTCTAGGGGGTTTAGGGTTGAGGTTATAATTAGTCTTAGAATTACGTTAAGGGCTAGGGTGAGGAACTAGAGTTAGGAGCTAGGGGTTAGGGTTAGGAGCTAGTGTTAGGTTTAGGGTTAGGGTTAAGGTCAGGTTTTTTGGGTTAAGGTTAGGGTTAGGGTAAGAGTATGGGTTAGGTTAGGTTAGCCGTACAAGACTTGTGTGTGTGCGTGTGTGTGGTAAAAGCAGACGAAAGGCTAATGAGCAGACAAATAGCTTAAGGGTATTGTCTGGAGCACAAACCCAAGGCAACCAAAACTACTCTTTTACTACGATTTATGGATTAACACACGCTTAAGATAAACAAGTCGATACGTCACCAGCTACCTCTTTCTGCTGCGAAAATACATCTTGGAATTAATTAGGCATTCCACTCCTAATAAACCCACAAGAATAATCTCTTACTCAAGACAAATGGGACACTTTTACCTTGTAATTGTGCCACACATCAGATGAAACGGAAAGCCAAAACCAGAGAGAGAGAAAATGATGGAACACTGCAAACGAGGAAATAGACAAAAGTAGGAGGCAAACAGACATTGACAGGAGGCATGTAAACATAAACAGAACAGAACGGGATGAGCCTCAGGGCTAGCACAGAGAAGAGAGACAGAAACAAATCAAATCAAATCAAATCGTATTTGTCACATACACATGGTTAGCAGATGTTAATGCGAGTGTAGCGAAATGCTTGTGCTTCTAGTTCCGACAATGCAGTAATAACCAACGAGTAATCTAACCTAACAATTCCACAACTACTACCTTATACACACAAGTGTAAAGGGATAAAGAATATGTACATAAAYATATATGAATGAGTGATGGTACAGAACGACATAGGCAAGATGCAGTAGATGGTATCGAGTACAGTATATACATATGAGATGAGTAAAGTAGGGTATGTAAACATAAAAGTGGCATTGTTTAAAGTGGCTAGTGATACATATATTACATAAAGAAGGCAAGATGCAGTAGATGATATAGAGTACAGTATATATATACATTATATATTAAGTGGCATTGTTTAAAGTGGCTAGTGAWACATTTTTGATCAATTTCCATCATTTTCCATTATTAAAGTGAGCTGGAGTTGAGTCAGTATGTTGGCAGCAGCCACTCAATGTTAGTGGTCCAGCCATTCTTCCTCTACTCCTAAAGAATGCCAGAAGCGGTTCTGGGATGCTTCCCCGATGGCACCCTATTCCCTATGGGCCCTGGTCAAAAGTAGTACACTGTATAGAGAAGAGTGTACCGTTTGGGATGCATCCAAGATGTCTCCAGATTAATGTTTCTTATGGGGGTCTCAGTTTGAGCTTAGTTATAGTTGCATCTTTTCTCAAAGTTCATTATGAAGATTACCCTGTGTTAGAGTAGTGTCTCCCTCTTGGAATTTAATTCCTTCCCCGTCACACTTAATCTTGAGCGAATCGATCAGACGTTTTCTAAAGAGCGATGGTATCAGTGCAATCAAGCGATCGCTAAATCTTTGGTTGCTCACTCAGTCATATGCCATGCTGCAGTGTCATATCCACTCTAAAGCTCTTTTCCCTTCACCAACCACATGATATTGGATTAGGATTTTAGGATTAAAAGTTTCATTGAGGATTAAGGAGTATTCATCAGCCAGGTAATCAACGAGTGTCAATACTGTCCCATAGTACAGTGCAAATGAAGACACTATGCAGGGGCGGAATGGGACCAGAAATCAGCCCTGACAATTCTAACACACCGGCCCATTTTTTTCTTTGAGGCCTCCACTCTTAGCCAGATAATAATAATTTTGCGCAAGAAACCCAAGTTAGACAGGCCCACTAGGCAAAAAAACATCTGAACAAAAATATACGTGTAAAGTGTTGGTCCCATGATTCATGAGCTGAAATAAAATAGCCCAGAAATGTTCAATAGGCATAAAAAGCTTATTTTTCAAAAATGGCTCTGTTAGTGAACATTCTCCTTTGTCAAGATAAACCATCCACTTGACAGGTGTGGCATATCAAGAAGCTAATTAAACAGTATGATCATTATGCAGGTGCACCTGTTGCTGGGGACAATAAAAGGCCACTCTAAAATGTGAATTTTTCTCACACAACACAATGCCACAGATGTCTCAAGTTTTGAGGGAGCGTGCAATTGGCATGATGACTGCAGGAATGTCCACCAGAGCTGTTGCCAGAGAATTGAATGTTAATTTCCCTACCATAAGCTGCCTCCAATGTCGTTTTAGAGAATTTGGCAGTACGTCCAATCGGCCTCACAACCTCAGATCACGTGTAACCACGCCAGACCAGGACCTCCACATCTGGCTTCTTCACCTGCGGGATCATCTGAGACCAGCCACCCGGTCAGCTGATGAAACGGAGGAGTATTTATGTCTGTAATAAAATCCTTTTGTGGGGAAAAGCTCATTCTGATTGGTTGGGCCTGGCTCCCCAGTTTGTTGGCCTGGCTCCCAAATGATTGGGCCTATTCCCTCCCAGGCCAACCCATGGCTGCGCCCCTGCCCAGTCATGTGAAATCAATAGATTAGGGTGTAATGAATTTATTTCAATTGACAGATATCCTTATATGAACCGTAACAGTAAAATCGTTGGAATTGTTACATGTTGTGTTTATATTTTTGTTCAGTTACAATATTTACAGTTTTTTTTAACCACTAAGCAGATACAAATGAGGTTGCACACTCCCATCAGTGGCAGGCTGGAATGGGGGCATTTGTATTCATTATTGTGCATTAGCATGTATTTCAATATATTATTATTGAGTGCAGCGTTGCACGGAGGTGAAAGGGGACTGTAGTGGAACAACAGGAATGAACATGTTCCACACACAGCTTTAGGGCCTTAGTGGGTGACAGCAGGGAAACCAACGCAGTTCAGTGGAAAACACTGACAGGGACAGAACTTTCAGGGCAATATCTAGTTATAACACCTCACAAATAACTAACAACAGGAACATACTTTACCACAGCCTCTGGGCCTCAATGGGTGACAGGGGGAACAAACACAGTTCAATGGAAAACTCTGACAGGAATAGGATGCTGTGACTCGTTTCCTGACTCGTTTCAGGAAACTAGGCATATGTCACGCGTCACTACTTCACAGGAGAGCCATTTTAACATTTGTTTTTATCAAAATCAAATATTTGGCAGAAATGTCTTGTGGAACATGTGAACTTTCATGTGCTTTAATAACAAACTTGTATGTCATCTGTAAATACAAATAAAATTGTTAAATTATGAGTCTAGTTGGTTTAGCCACAGAAAAAGTTAGCAACCTTCCCGCTAACCACGATTGGCTGATATAATGAGTGGGTTGGACATGCCGAGAGATGAGTTCAGATTGGTCTGCCATGTAGAGGGCTTCTGTCTATATGAGCTGGTCAGAATGTGTAGGTAATCCTTTCTAACGCAGCTTCTTTTTTTTAAGACATTACGTTGTAGAACTGCATAAGTGTTGCCTTCCACTTTCTGGAGGACCAAGTATGATAGCTAAGGTGATGGAGAAAACACCTGTCTCCGGATTATATCTTCAAACTAGGGAAAACCATGGCATCCGTGACAGAGAGGGAGAAGCGTCCATCCATGTATACGGGTAAGATAGTCTAGCTAGCTAATTTTTCAGATATTACATGTTTCTAATTTTGTCAGAAAGTCATTTTCATTTCAAGTTAAAGTAGCTAGCTAACGTTACCTGGCTGGCTCGCTAGCTAACGCTACGTACAGTACCAGCCAAAAGTTTGGACACACCTACTCATTCAAGGGTTTTTCTTTATATTTTACTATTTTCTACATTGTAGAATAATAGTGAAGACATCAAAACTATGAAATAACACAAAAACACTGACAGGAACAGGATTTGTTTTGATGGTAGCTAGTTCAGAGACCATTTCAGATAATAGCCTACTAGCACAATGCTACTACTGTCCCATGACTACCTTTACTATTGGACAACTATAGTGCTTGTTAAGATAACTATAGCACATACAATTTATACCACAACTCAGTGGCAGATTGGAGTCCATTGGAGTGAATCATATAGTAAAATAACAATATATTCCCATATGTTTAAACAACTGATTGGCTTCAGCAATGACAGGCTTTATTTCCCTGAGAACTAGAAGGGGCCAAGAAAAAAAAAACTGTCACGTATCTGGCTGATAACTGCCGTTGTCAGATGAAGATCATTGTTTACAGTCATATCTGCTTCAGATTGCCTCTAATTGCAACATTCTGCATGGATCCCAATCTGCTCCTTCTTGAAAACACTTCAATGAATTGATGAGGTGCACTTCAAGCCATTTCAGGTTAATTTCCTGTTGTAACACACAGAGATAATCCATGTCTTTTGCAGCTGTAATGGACATAATTGGACACGAAACTATACTTAACTAAAGTGGGTTGGTGTCACTCTCTCATTGCCGATGTGTGTTCAAATGATCCCTGTCTCCATGTCTTCTGTAGTTTCCAGATAAATATGTCAAGGTAAAAAGTCACTTGCTGAAATACCGGAGAAATACAAATGCTTGTGAGATGATGCTTAAAAMACCGTAATCCTAGCAACTAACACATTTTCACTCATAAAGACAGAGTATACAGAAATAGCTGACAATTTTTCGGTTAATCCCTTCCTGGATTTGTACTGTGGCCATTTTAATGTATTGACAATACTTTATCGTATTGAGTTTGTGTACTGTGGTTAGCTACAGCATATCCACTAGGCTTTTTCCAAATTGTAGAGCAAAGAGAGCTTTATCTTTAAGCACATAAAAGGAAAGTGCTGTACTTTGTACACTGCAGTCTAGACCAGAGAGATATGGTTGGAGAGAATATGAGGGAACATGGCCCATCCAACTTCAAACTCATAAAACTTAAGACCCTTTTTTAAAACACACTTACTTTCTAGCACTAATTCAAAACTTCTATGTTAAACAACTATCATTAGGCCAATGAATTGCACCGGGAGCACTCTATTCCTGTCATACTCAACACTCGTTGCTTGGCAAGTGGTGCTTTCAATAAGGGTGTCTGCCAAATAGAAAAATAATGATGATATTAGCATTCATTGTGTGGTCTGATTGTGAGGAATTAATTAAGATTCAGGGTGGTAGTGTTGTGTTGTTAGGGGTCTCAGCCAGCAGGGCCTGGTGGAATCAAAGGCCTGATCATGACACTGGTGTTTACACAGCAACACTGGGAAATTACCCAGGAGGCAACGGAACGAGGCCACTGCAATCTGGCATGGCACTGAGCTGACAGAGCTAGCTGACACTGACAGAGCTCAGTAACAAGCTTTTTGCTGTGAACTGGAGACCTGCTGGGACCACAGACTCATAAAAGACTGAATTCGTAATGAGAAGCGAGGATTAGTGTGATAAGTGCTTTTAAACTTTTCACGAGGATGTTAATCCTTATATGTGTTCATTTTATCAAGAAAAGGCTGAAAAATCTGATAGAAATGCCCAAATGATATATATTGGTTTGTTATATTGTTATTATAATTGTTTTGGTTTGTTCTATCATTTCTAAAAGGTGTTGAACTGACTGAATAAAGTAAAWCACCTGTATCCCTTTGCTATTCATAAATCACATACCGTAGATATGTCCATGGTATTGCATCGGGACAAGTAAACCAAAGATCTTGTATTTTCCTAGGATTCAAAGCCCATTTTGAGACTTGGCAGTGACCGCTGAAGTGACTCCTCAGTGTAGCCTAGTGATGGGTTGTTCGCGAATGAACGGCTCTTTTTGAACGGCTCTTTTAGGTGAACGGAACCGAATCGCAACAGGTGCAGGTCCATGAAAGGACACAAAATATTCAGTCACTTCCGTATGAATGTCTTGGAATAAAAATGTGGTTATTTTTGTTATCTACTCCAAGAGATAAAGGCTATCAAGGTGATTACAGCCAAAACTAGTCAGAGATATGCTTCAAATTATGCTAAAATTAATATGTATTAGATGTGTAATGACTACAGGTGCCGTCTATTAATGAAGTGTGAATTTCATGCCTCTAAATATGTCTAAGTAGGTGTTAAATACATGACACGTTTATGATGATACAGAGAGGGGTTTACTATCAACCTGTTCTGCTTGCTGTTGTATATCATTGTCACGTTCCTGACCTGTTTTCCCTTGTTTTTGTATTTGTTTAGTATTGTTCAGGGCGTGAGTTGGGGTGGGCATTCTATGTTATGTGTTTCTATGTTGGGTTCTATCAATTAGCCTGATATGGTTCTCAATCAGGGGCAGGTGTTTTACGTTTCCTCTGATTGAGAACCATATTAAGGTAGGCTGTTCACACTGTTTGTTTGTGGGTGATTGTTGCTGTGTCTGTGTTTGTTGCACCACACGGTACTGTTTCATTTCGTTCGTTCTTTCCTGTACGTGCGTTCATTGTTTTATGTTCTCAAGTTCAGGTCTGTTAACGTCGTTTTGTTGTTTTGTAATTTATCAAGTGTGCTTCGTGTTCGTCTTGTTTAAATAAATTCATTTATGTATTCCACAAAAGCTGCGTTTTGGTCCGATCCCTGCTCCTCCTCAGACGAGGAGGAGAACAAGCGTTACAATCATGGGATGTAGGAATCAGGCTCTTCCTCCTGATCTGTGTCTCTTCCCTCTGACGTCACACCAAGCCAGAGGAGGCAGAAATGTTCCTACTTTTGTTTGTATCTCTACAAACTGCCAGATCACATAGGATGATTAGAGTACAGCTGGTAAAATCACTGGGTCCATTTTCAGGCCAACATATTATCTTTGTATTAACTTATCAGACTATTGTGCACAGTGTCAGAAAAAAACGTTTTTACGGTCACTTACTGGCAGCCAGTTACCTGTAAGTTACTATAAAAAAGGTACAGTATGTTGTTACCATACTGGCTGCCAATAACTTACAGTAGAAACAACTGTTTTTTTTTTTTTTTTTTTACAGTGCACCACAACAATATTACCATTCGAAATGCAGTGTCACAGAAGGGGTCATTCAGACCAAGTCTAACATGCCATTGTCTGGAACATTGGGAAATTGTTTCTAACAGTGTTGAATAGAGTCTGTCTGGCCATGCTTGGCCAAGGGAGGCATTTAGTCATCAGTAAGAGAATATGCTAGCTAGGGGAACTAGAATTCCTTGATTGATAAGTCCTGGAACTTCACATATTTTACAGAAACACTGAGTCAGAGAGAATGCCCAGCGGTTCCACAGTAAAACATTGAGTCAGCGAGAATGCCCAGCGGTTCCATGGTAAAACACTGAGTCAGAGAGAATTCCCAGCAGTGCCACAGTGGCCTTGGCTGAACTGTGTTGAGTTAACTACTGTACAAGTCAAACTCCAAACAAGTAAGCCAGGCCTAAATCTAGGGCAGGCCAGGATGGAATGTGAAAATAATAATTGAATCTAAATCTAAACTACCCAACCTAATCCATAACAATGCCAATATTGAAATCATAAGCATTTGCCAAGATATAAATAAGTTATATTATTATCTGAATAACCTTTAGTCCCTGAGAAAAATGGTACATTGGAAAGACAGGCACAGTTTATGCTCCTCATGAGATACCACTCACGCAGTGGTATCTCTTAATACAGCATTCTCTTCCAAAGGCAAATAGACAAACCATATGCTTAATTAAATTCTCATGGTTTCTCCATGGCTGTTGTATAATGTGTTTTTATGGAAATAACTTATAGTAAGAATCAGGCCATCACAACATTTAGTTGTTCTAACTATGGGTAAATGAGAAAATGGTTTCTAAATCAGAATCAAAAAGATAGCGAAGCAGTTGCACTTTTGGGTCACTTGCACTTAACTTGAGGTTTTTCTTTTCCTTGTCTTAAAACAGCTGTAGATTGGAAGTTTATGAAAAGGTAGGAGGATCAACAGTAATGTATAAGCTTATATGAGGTTTTCTGAATCTGGTACTTTTGATCCTAGCTCTGTGTTTAAAGTGCTATAGGGAAGTCTTACCCTGAGGAGCCATGACGTTTTCAAACTCAGAATGAGGCCCTTGAGAGTAGAGTTAAAAGAACCTCTCCAAAGCTGAGAAATATCAGAGAGGGATAGTGGGTGTTGATTTACCAAGCTCCTTGTGTGTGTGTAGGTGGGTTTGTGGTGAACTGTGACTGAATGGATGCCCCACAGCAAACATTTCATTGAAAGTGAATCCCGAGAGATTACTCATGTCTTTTTGAAAGTTTGTAGCCCAAGAGAACAAAGTCTGATTGGTGTGACTGGTTAACTTTTTCTCTTTCTCTCTCTCTCTCTCAAACACGCATGCACCCACAAAGGAACACACAGACAAACGTCGTACTGAAATGGCATCTGCATTTCAAAATAAGACATGAAACGACCATGAAATATCTCTTCATCTCCACCATGCTGTGTGACTGTCTTACGCCTCCTGATAACAGCCAGTCATTAATAGATGAGAAGGGCTTAGTCTGCACACAAGGTGTGGAAAAGACTAATTTATTACTGTAGTCTGCCTATCAGGAGAACACTTGGTACCTAGTTGGAGAACTAGGGACTGTACCAGTTCAAGGACACAATATTTGGGCATGACAATTCCCCTAAAAATATTAAATGCTCAGGTTACAGACATTTTGAAATGATATAGGCTCTCATTGATTCCTTCTCCCAATAGAATGTTGGTGTAAATTCACTTTGGATTGTTACCCACTTGTTGCTACCAAGGTCATTATCACCACTTGGTCAGTTAGAGCCCTTAGCTCTCCTGCTTCATCATTCTCTGTAGTTGTGCTGTCACGTTGTTCGTTATAATGATGGTCAGACCAAGGCGCAGCGTACGTAGAGTTCCACATACTTTTAATGAATAAAGTGAAAGCAAATACAAAACAAATAAAGAATAACCGAACCGTGACGACAATGCAGTGCTAACAGGCAACTAAACATAAACAATATCCCATAACCCACAGGTGGAAAAAATGCTACTTAAGTATGATCCCCAATTAGAGACAACGATAACCAGCTGCCTCTAATTGGGAATCATACAAATCACCAACATAGAAAATCAGACATAGAACCCCACATAGAAAATATAAACTAGAACATCCCCCCAGTCACGCCCTGACTTACTCTACCATAGAAAATAAAAGCTTTCTATGGTCAGGACGTGACATGTGCATTGTTAACATATTTGAATTAATATAGTCATATACTTTATCTTCCTGTCACGCTCAACGAATTGAGATTCCATGGAAGATACAATCATAGAAAGAGAATGAATCATTCTATTTCTATGGATACAACAACAATCAACTTAATTCAAAGGTTGATGAGAGTTGATGGTAGCCTGGCTGACACGTGATCCATGTGACTACACAGCGAGCTGTAAAAGGGGAGGCTAGCTCAAATTATGAGCGACTTTGAGCAACTTTTGTATTGGTTCTCATATCAATCAATCAAATGTATTCATAAAGCCCTTTTTCATCAGCAGTCAGAAAGTGCTTACAAAGAAACCCAGCATAAACCCCAAAGAGTAAGCAATGCAGATGCATGGTGGTTAGAAAAAACTCCATAGAAAGGCCGGAACCTAGGAAGAAACCTAGAGAGGAACCAGGCTCTGAGGGGTGGACAGTCCTATTCTGGCTGTGCCGGGTGGAAATTATAAGAGTACATGTTGGCTTTTCATAGCCGAGCATTCAGTCGAGACAGCAGATGTGGAAGAGAGGGAGAGAGAGGGGGAGCGAGAGAGAGAGAGAGACGAGAGAGAGAGAGAGAGGGTCAAAAACAGCAGGTTTGGGGCAAGGTAGCAGGTACGGTGAACAGGTCAGGGTTCCATAGCCGCAGGCAGAACAGTTGAATCTGGAGTAGCAGCATGACAAGGTAGCACGTCCGTTGAACAGGTCAGGGTTCCATAGCCACAGGCGAAATTCAGCAGAAACTGGATCCGCAGCACGACCAGGTGGACTGGGGACGAGGACAGCCAGGAGTCGTCAGGCCAGGTAGTCCTGAGGCATGGCCCTAGTGCTCAGGTCTTCCGGGAGGGGGGTAATAAAGAGAGAGAGAGAGATGGGCGAATTTGAGGGAGCATACTTAAGTTCACACAGGACACCAGATAAGACAGGAAAATTACACCAGGTAAGACATGAGAATTACACCAGATAAGACAGGAGAATTACACCAGATAGGACAGACTGACCCTAGCCCCCCAGCAATTAGACTATTGCAGCATTGATACTGAAGACTGAGACAGGGGGGAGTCGGGGGAGAATGTGTCCCCGGCAATACTCCAGGACAGGGCCAACCAGGTGGGATAATCCCACCCACTTTGCCAAAGCACAGCCCCCACACGACTAGAGGGATACCAACAGATCACCAACTTACAGTACTACCCTGAGACAAGGCGGAGTATAGCCCACAACAATCTCTCCCACTGCACGAACCCGAGGGGGCACAAAATCGGACAGGAAGATCACGTCAGTGATCTCAACCCACTCAAGTCGAGTATAGAAAAAAATCTTGGCTGTGACACACCCCGATGTGACACACCCCTCCTAGGGACGGCATAGTAGAACACTAGTAAGCCAATGACTCAGCCCCCATAATAGGGTCAGAGGCAGAGAATCCCAGAGGAAGATGGGAGCCAGCCAGGCAGAGACAGTAAGGGCGATTCGTCACTCCAGTGCCTTGCCATTCAGCTTTGCACCACTGGGCCAGACTACATTCAATCATAGGACCTACTGAAGAGATGAGTCTTCAGTAAAGACTTAAAGGTCGAGACCGAGTCTGCGTCTCTCACATGGATAGGCAGACCATTCCATAAAAATGTATCTCTATAGGAGAAAGCCCTGCCTCAGCTGCTTGCTTAGAAATTCTGTGGGAAAATAAGGAGGCCTGATTCTTATGACCATAGCGTATGTGTAGATACATATGGCAGGACCAAATTGGAGAAATAGGTAGGAGCAAGTCCATGTAATGCTTTGTAAGTTAGCAGTAAAACCTTGAAATCAGCTCTAGCCTTAACAGGAAGCCAGGTTAGAGAACCTAGCACTGGAGTAATGTGATCACATTTTTGGGTTCTAGTCAAAATTCTAGAAGCAATATCTAGCACTAACTGAAGTTTATTTGGTGCTTTATCCTGGTAGCCAGAGAGTAGAGCATTGCAGTAGTCTAATCTAGAAGTGACAAAAGCATGGATTATCTTTTCTGCATAATAAAAAAAAGAGATTCGATATAGGCCGATAGTAAAAAAAAWWAATAATCTGGGTCAAGGTTTGGCTTTTTCAGGAGAGGCTTTATTACTGTCACCTTATTGAGTTTGGTACACATCTGGACGACAGGGAGATGTTTATTATGTTCAACATAGGCGGGCCAAGTACAGGAAGTAGCTCTTTCAGTAGTTCAGTTGGAATAGGGTCCAGTAGGCAGCTGAACGGTTTAGAGGCCATGACTATTTTTGTGAATGTGTCAAAAGATACAGGATTAAAAAACTAAAGTGTCTCCATTGATCCTTGGTCTTGGCAGTTCTGTGCAGACTCAGGACAACTGAGTTTTGGAGTCCGTGATTTGCTTTCTAATGATCATGATCATTTCGGCGAAGAAGTTCATGAATTCATCACTGCTGAAGTGAAGGCCATACTTCTTAGTTCACTTTGCAACAGTATAAAAAATATATTTTGTATTGTTTTTATCAATCAGGTTGGAAAAGTAGGCTGATCAAGCAGCAGTGAGGGCTCTTCAATATTTCATGGTACTGTCTTTGTAAGCTAGCTGGAAGACTTCCAGTTTGGTGAAGCGCCATTTCCATTTGCTTCAGGGCTCAAGTATTTTATGTATACCAGGGAGCTAATTTCTTGTGACAAATGTTTTTTGTTTTTAGAATTGCTAGTCCTGCGACTGCATCTAGGGTATTACACAAGATTAAGTTTAGAACCTCGGTTAGGTGGTTAACTGATTTTTGTACTCCGACGTCCTTGGGTAGGTGGAGGGAYTCTGGAAGGGCATCTCGAAATCTTAGCAGATTATTTGTTGTGATTGCAAACGTAATCAGGTGGGGGTCCGATAGTCCAGGATTATGAGGAAAAACACTTAGATCCTGAATATGTATTCCATGGGACAAAACTAGATCCAGCATATGATTGTACATAGGTCCCGAGACATGTTGGACAAAACCTACTGAGTTGATGATGGCTCCGAAAGTCTTTTGGAGTTAGGCTGTGGACTTTTCCATGTGAATATCGAAGTCACCAAAAGTGTGAATATTATCTGTCATGACTACGAGGTCCGATAGGAATTCAGGGAACTCAGTGAGGAACACTGTATATGGCCCAGGAGTCCTGTAAATAGTAGCTATAAAAAGTGATTAAGTAGGCTGCATCGATTTCATGACTAGAAGCTCAAAAGACGAGAACGCAGCCCTTTTTTCCTTGCTGTTGTAAATGTTAGCAACACCTCTGTCTTTGCGGGATGCGTATGGGATATGGTCACTAGAGTAACGAGGAGGAGAGGCCTCATTTAACACAGCAAATTCATCAGGCTTGAGCCATGTTTCAGTAAGGCCAATCACATCAAGTTTATGATCAGTGATTAGTTCATTGACTATGTCTGCCTTGGAAGTGATGTTCTATTTCGAGATGTGAGATATTATCATAATCTCTTTCAATAATGACAGGAATGGAGGTCTTTATTCCAGTGAGATGGCGAAGGCGTACACCACCAGATTAAGTTTTGCCCAACCTAGYTCGAGGCACAGACACGGTCTCAATGGGGAAAGCTGCGCTGACTACACTGACTATGCTAGTGGCAGACTCCACTAAGCTGGCAGACTGTCTAAGAGCCTGCTGCCTGGTCTGCAACATATCTCATTGTGGAGCTAGAGGAGTTAGACACCTGAGAGCACCCCTCCAGCTTGGATGGAATCCATCATTCCTGAGCAGGCCAGGCTTGGTCCTGTTTGTGGGGGAATCCCAGAAAGAGGGCCAGTTCTCTACAAATTCTGTTGGGAAGGGCAGAAAACAGTTTTCAACTAGCGATTGAGTTGTGTGAGTCTGCTGTAGAGCTCATCACTCCTCCTAACAGGGAGGGGGCCAGAGACAATCACTCAATGCCAACACATATTTCTAGTTAATGGGTTTCCATGGCCGAAGAGCCGCACACAAGCTTAAGATCACCATGTGCAATGCCAAGTGGCATTGGTGTAAACATTGCTGCCATTTAACTCCGGAGTGATGAATCACGCTTCATCATCTGGCAGTCTGACGGACAAATCTGGGTTTGGCAGATTTACATTTACATTTAAGTCATTTAGCTGACGCTCTTATCCAGAGCGACTTACAATTTGGAAAGTTCATACATATTCATCCTGGTCCCCCCGTGGGGAATGAACCCACAACCCTGGCGTTGCAAGCGCCATGCTCTACCAACTGAGCCACACGAGAACTCTACCAACAGATGCCAGGAGAACTCTACCTGCCCCAATACATTGTGCCAACTGTAAAGTTTGGTGGATGAGGAATAATTACCTAGGGCTGTTTTTCATGATTCAGGTTGAGCCCCTTAGTTCGAGTGAAGGGAAATATTAGCTCTACAGGATATAATGATATTCTAGATGATTCTGTGCTTCCAACTTTGTGGCAACAGTTTGGGTAAGAACCTTTCCTGTTTCAGCATTACAATGCCCACGTGCATAAAGCGAGGTCCATACAGAAATGGTTTGTCGAGATCGGTATGGAAGAACTTTACTGGCCTGCACAGAACCCTGACCTCAACCCCATCGAACACTTTTAGGATGAATTGGAACGCYGACTGCGGGTCTAAWCGCCCAACACCAGTGCACAACCTCACTAATGCTCTTGTGGCTGAATGGAAGGAAGTCCCCGTAGCAATGTGCAAACATCTAGTGGAAAGACTTCCCAGAAGAGTGGAGGCTGTTTTAGCAGCAACGGGGGGACCAACTCCATAATTTTGAGATGAGATGTTCGACGAGCAATTGTCCACATATTTTTGTGGACATGTAGCGTACATCTTCACTGAATCTACATCTTCAAATTTCACAGTCATTCCATGTTTGCGTCATGCATTATCTCATCCTGTAAAGTAAAGTACATTGTGTACATGCTCTCTCTTTTCTTTATCATTACATTAGTAATTGTTGCATTAGATAGACAGGTTGACTTGGTTGACTTGATGAAAGATGATTCATATCTCTTTTGTTTTTGTTGGTCATACTTGCTATAGTTAATATTTAGGGTATTTTATGTTCATGTATTGCCAAAATAAGGGGGCATGTAGGAAACTTGCCAAAAGTGAACATGGGTAATACAATAGCTAGGTAGCCATGGGCGATCGACACATTCACAGCTAGCTATGCTAGCTAACGTTAGTTGCTACTTGCTAGCCACAAGATTGTAACGTTTAACAAGGTGCAGTTGTCTAATATGTCACTCGTTTTAGTATAGAAGGGCTGTTATAACGTTAAATATAAATGTCTGTGATAATCTATTCCCCCTATTCATGATGTTAGTGGCAAACGATGTCAGAACTCCAAAGGTTTTGCTAGCTAGCTAGCTACTGTATCTGTTTGCTTATCCCGGAAAGGCTGGCTGGATGAGGAAGGGCTGGGGCAGTTCTATGTAAAACAATCGATCATGATTCATTAAATTTAAAATGGGGATATCCAACCAGCGTAGGGTGCAGCCTGGAAGTCTGAGGGCACACCTCCCTCATTATCGATGCTTCATYCTGACACATGAAAGCAGCCGTTCCTGTCTCTCAAGTCAGGAAGAGTTTGAGAGCTGTCAGTAGGGAATATTTCACCAACCATTCGAAAGTGTCTGACAGCATTCCAGTGACAAGTTCATTTGCTTGATTTTTAAACAAAACATTTTCAATGTCTCCTGTTGTTCAGCTATCTCTATTTTCCACTTTTTCCTTCTGTCTCTCTCTCTGTCTCTCTTTCTCTTTCTCACTCTAACTTTCTCTCTCTTACTTTCTCTCTCACTTTCTCTCCCTCTCTGCTAAGCACTGACCTTGGGCCAGTAAACAGTGTTAGTGATGTATTACAAGAGCAGAGGGTGAATAATTATCCTGAAGCGCGGTGGCCCCTCAACACAATGACTCTGAGCTGTAAATGTGGATTGGATTTATAAAATATGGATGCCATCTATCTCAATAAAGGTGTGATTTGAATATGGATATTATTATAAATGTGATTATATGGTTTAACATGGTAATCATGTACATACATTAGGGTCCGAAATTATTGACACCTTTGATAAAGATACGCAGTAATGACTGTATAAAATAAATAATTCAAATACTGAGCTACACTGAGTGTACAAAACATTAGGAACACCTGCTCTCTTTTCATGACATAGACTGACCAGGTGAATCAAGGTGAACACTATGATCCCTTATTGATGTCACTTGTTAAATCCACTCCAATCAGTGTAGATGAAGGAGAGGAGACAGGTTAAACAATTATTTTTAAGCCTTGAAACAATTGAGACATGGGATTGTATATGTGTGCCATTCAGAGGGTGAATGAGACAAAATATGTAAGTGCCTTTGAACGAGGTATGGTAGTAGGTGCCAGTTACACCAGTTTGTGTGTGTCAAGAACTGCAACACTGTTGGGTTTTTCACGCTCAACAGTTTCCCGTGTGTATCGAGAATGGTCCACCACCCAAAGGACATCCAGCCAACTTGACAAAACTGTGGGAAGCATTGGAGTCAACATGGGCCAGCATCCCTGTGGAACGCTTACGACACCTTGTAGAGTCCATGCCCTGACGAATTGAGGCTGTTCTGGAGCTGTGGAGTGGTTTGGGGGGCGGGGAGTGGAGGGGGAGGGGAGTCCTCGTGATGGGCTTTGCAGGGGAAGTTCTCTGGGGAACTGTGGGGGATCTTGGATAGTTGGTGGCCTGGCAGTTGGGAGCTTGGGCCGGGGGCAGACTGGTTGGGTCCCCAATTTGACTTGGTGGTGGAGATCTGCTCTATGGCGGGGCGTTTGACCCTGGATGCTCCGGTGGGTCGCTCTGGATGGGACTGTCTGCTAAATGACAATGTAATGTAAATGTTGAGCAGCTTCCCTGACGGAGAGATTGTATGTTTTAAAATTCAATAAAATAATAATAATAATAAAATCCTACATCTGTGTGAGTTTCAAATACTTCTATGTTTCAAAGATTGTTATACATGCAACCAACTAAATTCGCTTCAAACAACCATGTTGGTAGAGCCTAGGCCACAATTGATGATTTTCGATAGAGACCTCAATTTAAAGACAGTGGTTGGTAGTGGCTGAAAACATACACACAACATTTGTCAAAAGATGTCAAGACTGACAAACTGTAAAGATCGATGTACAATGCAATCACAACTAAAGACTGGGTGTATTACACCAAGATCTACAGGCACATTTAGAGAGTGTCTTCAATCAGCAAACTGAGATTCCTTGCTGAAACCTTGTATTCTGAACACCTTGACAAGCTCAAAAGCAAGCTGCTGTAAAGGACAGATGTAATGCCAATCTATCGAAAATGGAAGTGCAACTGCCATATTTCAAATACGTTTTACAGTCTCGGCTTTAACTGACTAATCCCAGGTTAGACATTAATCACAAGCAATCTTGCTTTTCATAATGGTTATACAGAAAGGAGAAATTGAACATTGTCTGCCACAGAATGAAACAATAGATGACTCATTTACTTTCTTCCTAGCAAGTCCCATTCAATCTTATGAAATCATCAAATATATGTGAAAGATGAAAAAATCAAAAAAGATTGAAGAAAATTGAAGTCTAGATGGATAGAAGATACTGAAAGTGACAATTAAGTGAAGTTACGCCAGGCAAAATGCCAACAACGAGGGTTGGGTTTGCCCCCACTGTACTGCTGCCAGGTAGCAGATAACAACACATCTAAATCTCCATTCTAAATGTCAGGTTGCAGATGTGGCAATCTGTATCGTGACATGAGGTAAATGAGAGGTTTAACAGTGAGAGCCAGGTAAGATCCACTACAATGGGACGACTTAGCGCCAATCTGCGTTTCCCTTTTGATAAATGGTGAGCTATCTATACGATAGCTCTGTGTATATTGATTACGTGTGTAATTGAAAACATGGCTCTTGGATGAGTTTCATCTCCAACACAGGAAGGAAGCACACTTGCCTGTGATAGCTATCATGATGTGCTACCTGTCCCAGAACCTGCTGTTTTCAACTCTCTAGAGACAGCAGGAGTGGTAGAGATACTCTCAATGATCGGCTATGAAAAGCCAACTGACATTTACTCCTGAGGTGCTGACCTGTTGCACCCTCGACAACTACTGTGATTATTATTATTTGACCATGCTGGTCATTTATGAACATTTGAACATCTTGACCACGTTCTGTTATAATTTCCACCCGGCACAGCCAGAAGAGGCTGTTTCTCATAGCCTGGTTCCTCTCTAGGTTTCTTCCTAGGTTTTGGCCTTTCTAGAGAGTRTTTCCTAGCCACCGTGCTTCTACACCTGCATTGCTCACTGTTTGGGGTTTTAGGCTGGGTTTCTGTACAGCACTTTGAGATATCAGCTGATCTAAGAAGGGCTATATAAATACATTTGATTTGATGATTCGATTTGATGATGATCGTTATTAATAATCTCGGGCAGCGAGAAGCTAGAAGCCATCTCGTCTCCCCTGTGTCACCCAGGCAGGTGAAAATAGATCCTTTAAGATTACAGTGACATTATTTTATTTAACCTTTATTTAACTAGGCAAGTCAGTTAAAGAACACATTCTTATTTACAATAACGGCCTACAAGGCCTATTGACAAACCTTTGAGGAGCAGAGGGTTCCCCGAGATATAAAGTTCACCTTATATAATGCCTGGCCTGGTTGCTATCAGTCCTCTCATCATCTTTTTGCTAGAAAAAGTTTGATAGCTTTTAAAGCAACATCACTCTCTCTTCTCAATTTGCGAACACTTTTTTTGTGGGTAAAAGGTAAAAGGTAACTGGAAACATGTTTTATAACGTTCAAGTTTAAAACACCTTAGCATTCATTAAAGGCACTACAAAGGCGTTACATATACAGTCAGCGTACGTCATTCTTCAAGGAATTGTGGGTTTGAAGTTGCCTACAGATGACTTATCAACCGACCCACTGACATGGAAGGAAGAATGGACTCAAGGTGTTGTGGACATCAATAAAACATGAGGTGAAGGAACCTTGAGTCTTTAAAAACCCTGTTATTTATAAATGTAGTCCGCTTCAGCATACTCTGAGATGTAATCTGGGGCATACTCTGAGATGTAATCTGGGGCATACTCTGAGATGTAATCTGGGGCATACAAAAGCCCATGATCTATGCCTTTAGACTTATCCGATCTCAGAGGGCTTAAGTCGGCGAAGGAGGAGAATGGGAGAGACGTTCGTAGTGTAGTTAATTAATTGCCCAGTTGTGTGGGAGCTACAACCAATTCCTATACCCTCAGCCAAACCAGTGCCACTTCACAGAGCTATTCAAGGGTGAGGTGATATTGAATTTTTTTAGGAAGAAATCCATTTATTATACGATTGCCAGGCCCAAGGTGCCTTAAAGGGCAGGAAATTGATATGTATTAGAAATACTAAATCCCTTTGTAAAGTCAGAAAAAAAAAGGGAGAGAGAATGAGAGAATACTGATGTCAGTGTCAGTGTATGTTCTTCCTGTTGGAGATTTCCTATCGTATGGTTAATTCAATAAAAATTATATAATAATATATTAAATATCATGTGATCTGTGTTAGAGGTGGGAGTACCTCTGTTCTGATAGTTTGATTGGTAGTTAGTTCTTTTTTGTGTCTCTCTCCCATGCCCCCAATCATATATCGCTTCCAACACAACATGTGGCTCCTGAGACCGTCTATCGGGTCTATACATATATGTTAACTCTAGTTCTGTGAGGATCTTCAATTTTAAGACATGTGTTGGTAGTGGCTGAAAAACATACACACAACATTGTGTAAAGATGTCAAGGCCTGACAAACTGGAAAGATCGATGTACAATGCAATCAAACTAAAGACTGTGTATTACACCAAGATCTACAGCACATTTAGAGAGTGTCTTCAATCAGCAAACTGAGATTCCTTGCTGAAACTTTGTATTGACACACCCTGACAAGCTCAAAAGCAAGCTGCTCGTACAAGGACAGATGTAATGCCAATCTATCGAAAATGGAGTGCAACTGCATATTCAAAATACGTTTTACAGTCCTCGGCTTTAACTGCCTAATCCCAGGTTAGACATTAATCACAAGCAATCTTGCTTTTCATAATTGGTTTATACAGAAAGGGAGAATTGAACATTGTCTGCCATAATGAATACAATGATTGCAATTTACTTTCTTTCCTAGCAAGTCCCATTTCAATCTTATGAAATCATCAATATATGAGTGAAAGATGAAAAATAAAAAAGATGAAAAAATTGAAGTCTAGATGATAGAATACTAAGTGAATTAGTGAGTTACGCAGGCAAATGCAACAACGAGGGTTGGGTTGCCCCACTGTACTGCTGCAGGTAGCAGATACAAAAACAGTCTAAATCTCATTCTAAATGTCAGGTTGCAGATGTGGCAATCTGTATGTGACATGAGGTAAATGAGAGGTTTAACAGTGAGAGCCAGGTAAGATCCACTACAATGGGACAGCTTAGCGCCAATCTGCTGTTCCTTTTTTGATAAATGGTGAGCTATCTATAGATACTCTGTGTAATTGATAACGTGTGTAATTGAAAACATGGCTTTGGATGAGTTTCATCTCCAACACAGGAAGGAAGCACACTTGCCTGTGATAGCTATCATGATGTGCTACCTGTCCAGACCTGCTGTTTTCAACTCTCTAGAGACAGCAGAGTGGTAGAGATACTCTCAATGATCGGCCTATGAAAGCAACTGACATTTACTCTGAGGTGCTGACCTGTTGACCCTCGACACATACCTGTGATTATTATTATTTGACCATGCTGGTCATTTATGAACATTTGAACATCTTGAACCACGTTCTGTTAATTTCCACCGGCACAGCAGAAGAGGCTGTTTTCTCATAGCCTGGTTCCTCTCTAGGTTTCTTCCTAGGTTTTGGCCTTTCTAGAGAGTTTTTCCTAGCCACCGTGCTTCTACACTGCATTGCTCACTGTTTGGGTTTTAGGCTGGGTTTGTACAGCATTTGAGATTCAGTGATCTAAGAAGGGCTATATAATACATTTGATTTTGATGATTTCGATTTGATGATGATCGTTATTAATAATCTCGGCACGAGAAGCTAGAACCATCTCGTTCCCTGTGTCACCCAGGCGGTGAAAATACGATCCTTTAAGATTACAGTGACATTATTTTATTTAACTTTATTTAACTAGGCAAGTCAGTTAAAGAAACACATTCTTATTTACAATAACGGCCTACAAGGCTATTGACAAACCTTTGAGGAGCAGAGGGTCCCCGAGATATAAAGTTCACCTTATATAATGCCTGGCCTGGTTGCTATCAGTCCTCTCATCATTTTTTGCTAGAAAAAGTTTGATAGCTTTAAAGCAACATCACTCTCTCTTCTCATTTTGCGAACACTTTTTTTGTGGGTAAAAGGTAAAAGGTAACTGGAAACATGTTTTAATAACGTTCAAGTTTAAAAACACCTTAGCATTCATTAAAGGCACTACAAGGCGTTACATATATACAGGCAGAATTACTTTTGGTCAGCTGATGTGCATCTATGCATGAAGAGTAGCTTCTCCCAGTAGATCCGCGAAGATTCTGATGTGATGCGCAGTTTGAGTGAGAGTTCTTGGTGCATGTACACAGAACTCGATTTAACTCTACTCCACAGCTAGAGGAGTTATCACCTAACTGAATGGAAGGAAGGATGGCACTACAAGTCGGTGTTGTGGAACACATCATAGCCACATGCAGCGCTGACCTGAAAAATAAAGACGTCATAGATTATAATACGCTCAGAGACATGTATTATGTATATAAAATAATTTATTGGCATAAGAGTGTAACACTCCTGATGATGTAAATTTGGTGGGCAAATCTTTAGATGTACTAGATTCTGTCAGGGCTGATCACACAAGGCCCATTCGATACTTAGCATTTGCCTTTAGATTCTTTAACTTGCGAATTGTTCAGATGCGGTTTAGTAGTGCTGCGAGGAAACAGATAGGAGCGCAAGAAGTATAGAGGAGATGACGTTGTTAGTGGAAAAGTTGTAGTGTATAATTATATTGGACACAGATTTGGGTGCTGTGAGGCTACAACAAGGTTCCTATATCATTGAAGAGCCTGCTCTAGTCCACAGACCAGGATGAGTCAATGGACTTGAATGGTGCTTTCTACTGAGATAATTGTCTAAGTGGGTGTTGATGCTGGATAGATATTGAAATTTTATATTGTAGGAAGAACTCGCATTATATTATACGAATTGCAGGCCCCAAGGTGCCTTAAAGGGCAGAGAAACATAGTGCAATGATGTAATTTATGTGAAAAAGAGAAAAGTACTGTTTGCACTAATAGATTCATCTTTGTTTAAAAGTACAGCAGGGTGAGGCGCGAGGGGGATGGGCGGGGGTTGGTGGTGGGGTCTGGTAATGTGGCTATTACTAAACTTTGGAGGAGAGCGAGATTGAGCAAGTTAGAGTTTGCGATTAGCAGAGACATTGCTATTAAAGTCTCACAGTCATATCTCTCTGAGAAACGTGGTATTGCATAGCACTCCAAGTGTATAACTTGTATTAAGGATAGATAGAAGTTCCATGCTGCTTCCATATCCAGATCTCATATTCATAACAGATAAAGCTAGAAACATTCAACAATTGACCGGCCTATAAGGCTTTGAACACACAAAGCAGAGCAAGACTTATAATTCACCATAAGTTCAAACGGTAATACAAACATTAAGGGACCCTGCACTTTCCATGACATACCTAGGTGAATGCATTGCTAGAGATCCTGACATACTTCTCAGACTATCTCAGATAGAGAGCCTATCCCATATTAATAAGTATATTTCACATAAAGTATGAGTCGGTGACCACTTTCAAAATTAGTGTGCTTCCCCTGCTTTCTTTTTAAACTACAGTGTTCTGTCTCATACTTACACATCTGTTTTTCTAGAGACGATACTTCCCATGGGCAATCATAACGAGAGACACATTCACTGAAAGCAATGCTTTTGTCAACTGATGCTCTGTTGGGATATACTGGGTGAGGAATGATAAAGAGACGCCTTATATAGCTTTCAGGCACATAATGTATCCACTACGCGTAGTACACCTGACAGTATCTAGGTATATGTAGATAGAAGTAGAGTCTTTACTAATAGTGGAGCTCGGGCTTATACGTGAAGTTCTCTCAATAATGTAGTTGCTAGTTCTTGAACAGTTTAGATCATGGTGTATTGTCGAAGGCCTCGCCTACGTTTATCGCTTAAGCATTTTGAAGCATTTCGTACAACAGTAAAGATGGTTTATAGCTATACACACACTTTAGATCTAGACAGGCATGCCCCATATCCATAGTCACAGCTTCTAGTTTAATATGGGTAGATCTTCAAGTAATTAATTCTTTAGATCCTGCGTTGAGCCGACATGATGAGTCAACGTTCCCTCGGCCACGATCAGTAAGACAAGCCATTCTGTGCAGTCAGTAGGCAGAGCGCACACGGGGAGAGTAGAGCTAGATGAGGGAAGTGTAACACACAGTCATGAGTCATACGATCGAGAACTATGCTGCATTTGACGTTATGTTTCAGTTGTGAGACATTGTTCGGCTACTCGCTAAACACCTGACCCTGCCCGACTGATCCAGGGTCTGACAAAACTACTCTCCTTGTTGTTCTGCCTCTCACTCGTGTCGAGTCTCGAGACATCCACCCCTGTCACCTACAACTAAACACTCAACGGACACACCAACTGACACACTGACTGAAACCGACCGATACACTCCAAGGAGACTCACCCAACTGCCTCTGGAAAGCAACGTCCAGCAAAAAGAACCTCGTTGAATCTGACACCCCGACTTGACACAAGATTGGTCATGCAATGGGGTTTTCATTGGCCGAGCAGCACTACACAAGCCTAAGATCACCATGCGTAAATCCGACTCGACAAGAGGTCCTAATGCGAGACTAGAAGATTTCGTGTAGATGACGCTCAGCCGCCATTGTGACTTTGGGAGCAGTGAACGTGCGTTCGTGGAGTGATGAATCAGCTTTACACCTTGGCGTACTCCGAATCGAACGACATCAATTTGAGCTCTCATCGAGTGACATTGCCTAGGAGAACCTAACCCGATTGCCCGCGCATAATTGCCAAATGCTCAGACTGAAGCTATTGGCTCGGACGAGCTAGGAACTACATAGGCTCAATGCGTGTGGATCTCATTTTGCATGCGCTTTCGGTGATAAGGCACCCTTCGTTCCAGCGAAGGGAACGTACAATGCTATTCTAGACAATTCTGTACGCTCAACTTGTGGAAACAGTTTGGTGGAAGGCAACTCAAACAAATGTTCTCTGATGGTTTCGGATATATGACCAATCTGAGTATACAGGGTTGTCTATGCAGGCAGCTTCAACAACTGTATCTGTGCTGTACACAACTACTCACTTTCTTTAATAGTAGCAGCGTTATACCGACTCTAGTGATCTACTTGTCCATTCAGACAGTTCTTTGGTTTGACAATTGCGCAGATGACGAGGACTGTAACCTGGACTTCAGGAATGAACATCATCCATAAGTGAAACTGTATCCTCTGACCGACAGCATCTATACACCGCGACTCTTTTTTGAAAATGGCAATGGAAACAAGATTTAGCCACATAATGCTGCTTTAAAATGTGTGCTATTGATTAGCCTGTTTTTAATACATCTACTTTACTTTCAAAAGACATGGTCCTTGTTTTCCTCTCAGTGATCAAATGGTAATATCCTTTTCCCTATTGAACATGACATTGTAATCGGTGTATAACAATAATTGCTAAGCTTACAGGTATTGATATACCCTAATACCCTAATAGCATTAAGACTTGTGTTTACTTACTGATATATTCATATAATCCTCAAGCTTTGATTTGCAGTAGCCCATCGTGATGTAATTGAATTTAATATGCACAGCAGCATCAAGGCAGGTGTCAAGCGAAGCGCCCGAACAGATAAGGAGCCACATATGAATGAGTTTAGTTGATTACAGCAGCATCTCCACTCCTCTCTGGTAAAGATGAAATGAGGACACTGAGAGAGAGTTGAGCGAGGCTGATTCTTCAGTGCATGTTTCTCTACATCCGTAGGTGGGCAGCATAATACTGTGGTCGACTATCTGATTAGCCATCTCGTGGGACCCAACTGACCCAACGGTAAACGGAAAACATCTCCAGCCGCCCAATTACAAATGACACCACAGACCTCCGTTGTCAGTTTGTATTCCATCATTATCACACTGCGCATTGTGCCTGGAATATCAATGTGACACTTTATTGATGAAAAAGAGGCTGAATAAACAACGCTGTCTGTCCTGCCGTGACATCTTCTTCTCTTGAGCTTTTGGCCGCTTCCTGAGTGTCAGTTTGGTGCG
>NC_036860.1:61981945-62066909 GCF_002910315.2 Salvelinus sp. IW2-2015
AGGGTGGGGGGGGGTCTGGTCTGGCAAAACTCGTTGAAGAGGAGATGAAAGTAATAGGTAAGCAGGACATTCTTTATAAGTCTCTACCTCAATGCTTCTGAGAAACCTGTTTTCAAAAGTGTACAGATTAAGTGTGAACTCTGTGTTATCGCACATTCATAAAAGATAAAGCTAGAAACATTCACACACAATTGACCTTAGGCCAAGGCCTACACAAGAGCCAAAGACTATTCCATCCCATAAGTATTCCTAGCTGACATTGTGAGTCCCTACTTCTAGACTATTCCATCCCATAAGTATTCTATGCTGACCACTGTGCTTCCCTGCTTCTTTAAAAACATTATTCTGTTTCCCTCATCTGTTTCAAGACGATTCCCATGGCAATCAATAACGAGGAGACACCATTCACTGAAGCATGCTTTTGTCAACTGATGTCTGTTGGGACATATCGGGTGAGAAAACCGGAGCAGCTTCTCTTCTTTCAGCATAATGTACCCTGTACACTTCAGTCAGATATTTATGAACAATATCTTTGGCTGGGCTTTAACAGCTTATCGTGATAATGCCTTTTGACAGTTTAAGTATTTGAAGCTGCCTATCGTAAAGCTTTACATTTGTAGCAATACCAACAGTAATGTAAGAGCAACAAATTCCATTACGACAGACCCATCGATTACAGCTCTATTTATATATGAATTCAATAATTTATCTTAGAATGCCTGCAGCACAAGATGAGTCATTTCCCTCCCATAGTGAAGCCTCTCTCAAGCAGAGCAGATTGCACAGGGAAGTTAACCAGTAGGAAGTAGTACAGTACCAAATTAAGTGAACTCCTTTGAGTTACGCGTTCTAAATCTGAAACATACGTGGCCTCTAACACGAGACCCCCTGCCCCACTGATCCTGACAAACCTCTTCCATGTTCTGTCACTGCATCCAGCATCCCCTGCACCAAAGCTAACACTCCAACGGACACACCACTGACCACACTGACTGAACACCGACCGACACGTCCAACTGACACCCCCGACTGACACCCCCGACTGACACCACCGATGACACACCAACAGACACACCGACTGACACACCGACTGACACATAACTGACCATCCAACTGACACTGCGCACTGACACACCGACTGACACACCGACTGACACACCAACTGACCATCCAACTGGACACACCGACTGACACACCAACTGACACACCAACTGACCATCCAACTGCACTGCCGACTGACCACCACCGACTGACACACCGACTGACACACCGACTGACACACCAACTGACCATCCAACTGACACTCCGACTGACACACCGACTGACACACCGACTGACACTCCGACTGACACACCGACTGACACCACCGACTGACACACTCGACTGACACCACCGACTGACACACCAACTGACCAACCAACTACACACCAACTGACCATCCAACTGACCATCCAACTGACACTCCGACTGAGCACCATGTGTCGACTGACTGAACAACCGACTGAGTCACACCGTCGACTGACACACCGACTTCCACACACGACTGACACTCTCCTCTATTCACTCATACCCCACCTGTAGTACAATCTAAGTATCCACGTGGTCCGACTGGTCCCCACCGAAAAAGCCCTAGACCCACTTCCGTGTACCACTTAAACATGCCCCATTTTCCTCTCAAATGAGCCTTACCTAAGGACTTGCCACTGTCTGAGTGGGAGATGCGTGAGCTACATAGATAGCATCTGACAGAGAAGAGATTAAAGAACGTTATGCTAGCATCGGGCATAGGAACTCGAAAACAGCTCGATTGTATGTGTTTGCAGTGCTAGCGTCGCCATACATTTTTCATACTTAACTAAATACTACGTGGCCATTCTGATTATTCAGTAGTGCTCACGACAAACTTGTTGATTTGTCCTGCGTCCCACAAAATGGAATTTTGTCTGTGTTGACCAGGACTGATTAGATACACGCCCCCTTTTCCTACTTTATACAATGATAAAGTGAGCTAGTGGAGTATGCCCAACCAAATTTACTTTTGTATGCCGCACGACATAGAGAGAGTCTTGAATTACATAATCCTTTGCGGATGTCGATTATTGGTTTGCTAGAGGAACTTGTGAGGTCTGTGTGGATTTCGCAGTGTGACAGACAGTTTCTTTACCAGTGATTTTGTTCGTGTTGTTTTGTTTAGTCGGTGTGTCGCTCTCCTTCCGAGACATTTGAAAACTACATCCAAACCTGTCCTAGAAAAATCAGAATTGCCCAAGTCTGCCATCCGTTTCGCTATGGTAGATTTTTGCACTCGTGTGCTGTCAGATTCCAAACTTATAGCGTGCCCATCCAGAATCACGGTTATATTTTGTCTTGATTGTAAAGAAAGATCGAGTGCTGTTGCGAAAAAACACGACTAAAAGTGTTCATGTTCAGTCTTACGCCTTACTACAACAACCTGACTTACTGCCCCATCTGTGGTCTGAAACCGTGTGTACAATTTTTTTTTCCCAACTTATGTCGCGACCAAAGGAGGGAATTAGGGATGATGTGCTGTGTGCTTGTTTGTGAGGGATTTTCATTACCTTCCCTCAACTGCTCCTGTCAGCTGTTGGCACCTGCCCAGTTCTGTGAAAGCTAACCCTTTTATTTACTAAGAAGAGAAGCGTATGGTCAGACAATAAACTGCCTTTAGTACAGACCACTTTTTGCTTACGGTCACTGACCCCAACTCTCATATGAGCTCCTGTGGCCAGACATTTATGTCCCATTGTAATCTATGTGGTTATATGCTTGCCAAGCACAGGATAGTATAAGCATTCAGTCTGCACGACTGATAAAGGTCCCCTCCCACCTCGCTCACTACATACTTCTCTCGACAATATATGCTACTGTAGTTGATAAGAAAAGAGTCCATAGAAGAGAATAAAGGGCAACGTTTCTGAGTTTCCCGCATTCTCAAAAGAGGGCGCTTCATTTAGGGCTTATGAGAGCTGCGTAGCGAAAATGGTCCCCTTCATGGACAATTCACTTAGCTGTTAAACTCGAGTCTAGGATCAGTGTAGGCAAGAGCTTGTTCTCTGTCAATCAATATCTATATTGCTGTCCCGCCCATTGCCAAATAAAACTTAGCGCAATGAATAAGCTCTTTCAAAACGCCAAAATGGTTATTCGTTCTGTGGTCACCGGTCTCCTTAGCTCTAGATAAGGCTCTTATAACCTAAGACTAGTTCGCAACGTCCATGGCAAAATTGCAACAATATAGCACAATATTTAGCCTGCCTTGGAGTTGTCCTCAGTTGGTATCTGCTGCAACCTCAACCATCACTGTCATAAAGAATCTAGATTGTGAGCCTGATGTGGACTCAGGTGGAGGAAGGATCCTAAGAGGAGTTGACGTAGCAAACTCCCAAAGTGGTCCCTAGTGAACACTTTGTTTCAAGCCTTAAAGTTAGTAGTCCAATTCCATGGTTAACTACCCACAGGCCGACTGATTAATCAATGGTCAGCCCCTTGCCTTTCTCCACTGTGATTCTGTAGCTATTGTCTTGTGTCCACAGCCCAGGTGAGGAGGAGAAAGCATTGAAGTAAAAGTGTAAAATTATTGGTAGTCAGAAATTTTACCAGTCTCCTGAAACCCCATTTCAAGAAACAATGATCGGACCAAGGTCTGCGTGGTGTGTCTACCCAATAAGTTAAGTGCCCAATAAAGGTAGATGCTCTTGTTTTTTAATTAGGACTGTATGTTCTTGCCCATATTAAACTCATCTAAGTTCCTGTTATCCCTGTAAGGCATCCCTTTATCTTTTCCGCCTACGCGACTCCCTGTTCCTACCTATATTGTACTATTCTCACCAGAGAGAGCTGGGTTCGTTGAAATGTTCCGACAACCCCCATTTTGAAAAGATGCTCCTAGAGTGAGATGGTTAAAATTAGAAACGCTTGTTTGCTGTAGCACGGTAAAAAGGGAGGACCTATATTAAACAAGCCACTGAGAGTGGTCAAACAGTTTAGTGCCTGAAGCTTTCTCCAGGCCAGAATTCTACGAACACTCAAACGCCAGCCCTCCAAGTGGAAACGCAGCGTGAACGAGATCTGTATGTCAATATCTTACCAAACATTAGGAACATTTTGATGCCTTCCATCACATCTGTATGGTCCAAGCAAAGTTGAGATTCCATGAAACCGTAAAGGTACATAAAGTATGGACCTAGGCACACTGGTATAATTTTGCCCGTAATACAATTGACTGGTTCTATATTAATAAACAATGGCTCTATGTTTTTCCAACTATACTGCATAGCTACAATTTGCTCCCAAACGGAAGGCTGGCCTTAGTTCCCCAGTTTTCAAGGTGGGGACACCGAGATGGAATTCAAGCCCATACCATATAATCCCGACCGCCAAGGAGAACAACGCTGACCAGTGCCCAGCTGAGGTATAAATAACTCATGCCTCCGTCAGTGTTGACTGTGCCATCCATAACTCTATTTTGTTTGTAATACCAGATTGTTGCTCACACCGTTAGTGTCACACCTTTCATAAACCCCTCCTTGGGTTGTTGCCATGTGGGTCCTGATTTTTTGTTAGTTTTGCCTAATATAATGGCCAACACTCCCCTCTGCAAGCACCTACCCCCCCCGAGGATGACCTCATCATGATCGGTTGAGGTGAGGAGGAATCCCCTGGTACTGTGTTGCAAGATGCTGCCCTGACCAGCGCCGTGGAGTTCCATTCACGCCGTTTCCTCTCATAGTGAGAGCGCCCCTGCAAGTGTTCCCTCTGATCACCTTCCCTCGTCGAGTGCAGTTCCAAGTTCATATCTCCTTTCGTTCTTGATGGATGTCTCCCGCGTTCTCTCCTCACCCTACCTTTACCAGACCACCCACCCAACCCACTTCTCTGTATGTCTCTGCATAACCCAATCATTAGCGGGATGGTGGAATTGAGTGACTATCTACGGTGCTACTTTAGCATGGTGCCTTCAGTTGGCCGTTCCCAGCTGCCCCTCCCTAGCTACGCTTCCAGGTCCCCACCTAGGAAAACTCACAGATATCTTGAGACGATTTGAACCTAACAGCCTAGATTGCTGTCAGTGAGTAAGGGAACTGTGAGACATGGTGAACGGAAAACTAAGATGTTTCACTAGTTTGTGATGTTCTGTGTGTCGTGTAGACCCAGTGCTTCCAGAGCAGTTTTTAGCCCTACTCTCCCCCAATCCGAGAATCCCATGGTGTAGTTTCACCACACCTTCTCAAAAACGGTTTTCATTTTATTTTGCTGACACTCCGGCGGAAGAATCACGATCAGTGAGTTTTTTTCTATCGACGCTCCAATCCCTTGTGTCTCATCTTACTTGCAATTCGCTCTTCGCATCTACGTTGGGTCGGAAGATATCCTTTTTGTGACCCCCTCGATGTGATGTCCTAATCCCTATCGTTTGACTTAGTGTTGGACACTGAAGCCTTGGTGTCGTAAATTTTGCTTTCCTAGAATTGCGTGTTTGTCGTTTAAGGCGTAATGAACATCACATCTTACATCACCCAGTCATCCTCTAATAATTACTCCTCGATTGGCAGTTTGCCCTCCCGCGGGAGAAACAGAACATACTAGCCTTGGAGAGTTAAAGAAAATGAAGCATAAAAAAACGTCTCATGACAATACCCGCCCAATTGATTTTAATTTCGTGTTGATCCTGGTTTCTAGGATAATACTGACACACCAACTGACCATCCAACTGACCATCCAACTGACACTCCGACTGATACACCGACTGACACACCGACTGACACACCGACTGACACACCGACTGACACACCGACTGACACTCCGACTGACACTCCGACTGACACTCCGACTGACACTCCGACTGACCCACCAACTGACACTCAGGAAGCGGCCAAAAGCTCAAGAGAGAAGATGTCACGGCAGGACAGACAGCGTTGTGTTATTCAGCCTCTTTTTCATCAATAAATGTCACATTGATATTCCAGGCACATTGCGCAGTGTGATAATGATGGATACAAACTGACAACGGAGGTCTGTGGTGTCATTTGTAATTGGTCGGTGCGTGGAGATGTTTTCCGTTTACCGTTGGGTCCCACGAGATGGCTAATCAGATAGTGGACCAGCAGTAATTATGTCTGCCCACCTACGGTATGTAGAGAAACATGGCACTGAAGAATCAGCTCGCTCACTCTCTCTCATCTCATTTCATCTTACCAGAGAGGAGTGGAGATGCTGCTGTAATCAACTAACCTCATTCATATGTGGCTCCCTTTATTCTGGGGCGCTTCGCCTTGACACCTGCCTTGACTGTGCTGCATATTAAATTCAATTACCATTCAACAGTGGGCTACTGCAAAATCAAAGCTTGAGGAATATATGAATATATCAGTAAGTAAACACAAGTCTTAATGCTATTAGGGTATTAGGGTAATATCAATACCTGTAAGCTTAGCAATTATTGTTATACACGATAACAATGTCATGTTCAATAGGGAAAAGGGATATTACCATTTGATCACTGAGAGGAAAACCAAGGACCATGTCTTTTGAAAGTAAAGTTATGTTATTAAAAACAGGCTAATCAATAGCACACATTTTAAAGCAGCATTATGTAATATTTTTCCATTGCCATTTCAGAAAAAGTCCTTAATATATCTGCAGTAATGATAATGTTTCACAATATTGCATTCTGATGGTACATCCTTCCAATTTGTCAACCAAAGACTGTCTGAATGGACAAGTAAACTAGTGATATAACGCTGCTACTATTAAAGGGAAGGTGTACAGCACAGATACAGTTGTGAAGCTGCCTGCATGACAACCCTACACTGAGTATACCAAACATTWGGAACATTTTGAGTTGCCTTCCACAAACTGTTTCCACAAAGTTGGAAGCACAGAATTGTCTAGAATAGCATTGTAGTTTCCCTTCGCTGGAACGAAGGGGCCTAGCCAGAACCATGAAAAATAGCCCCAGACCATTATTCCTCGTCCACCAAACTTTACAGTTGGCAATATGCATTGGGGCAGGTAGTGTTCTCCTGGCATCCGCCAAACCCAGATTCTTTCGTAGTACTGCCAGATGGTGAAGCGTGATTCATCACTCCAGGGAACGCGTTTCCACTGCTCCAGAGTCAAATGGCGGCGAGCTTTACACAACTCCAGCCAACCCTTGGCATTACGCATGGTGATCTTAGGCTTGTGTGTGGCTGCTCGGCCATGGAAACCCATTTCATGACAATGCTGATGAACAGTTCTTGTGCTGACGTTGCTTCCAGAGGCAGTTTGGAACTCGGTAGTGAGTGTTGCACCCGAGGACAGATGTTTTTTACGCGTTACATGCTTCAGCACTCGGCAGTCCTGTTCTGTGAGCTCGTGTGGCCTACCACTTCGCGGCTGAGCCATTGTTGCTCCTAGACGTTTCCACTTCACAATAACAGCACCTACAGTTGACTGGGGCAGCTCTAGCAGGGAAGAAACTTGACGAACTGACTTGTTGGAAAGGTGGCATCCTATGACGATGCCACGTTGAAAGTCACAGAGCTCTTCAGTAAGACCATTCTACTGCCAATGTTTTTTCCTATGGAGATTGCATGGCTGTGTGCTCAATTTTATACACCTGTCAGCAAAGGGTGTGGCCGAAATAGCGAATCCACTAATTTGAAGGGTTGTCCACATACTTTTGTATATATAGTAGCTCTCACCTGGATTCATCTGGTCATTCTATGTCATGGAAAGTGCAGGTGTCCCTAATGTTTTGTATACTCGTTGTATAGTGCTGCTTTTCACATACAGTAATCTGATGGATAATTCTAAAAAGGTACTGTAGGCACATCACAGTATTGCTTGGTGCAGTATGCACAGCAGCAGATGCCCAATTTTTGAAAAATATTCAACAAGAACAACCCATTAATGTTAGATTCATAGTGCACAGGCTGCCTTTCACATTTTCTGCTTGTTGTAGCAGAAAATACATTGGTATTAAAGCACCATTGGCACATTTACTCTCCGTATGAAGGCACTTCAATGCCGCTCAGAGACCCATTTCATCAATTTCCTTCACAGTTTTACTGTGTAGGTTTCATTTTCCTGACACGTTGAATAGCCATTGCAGTAAATTTGATGCATTGAGCCTTGGACTGAAATCAGTAAAGGTAGCAGATGTATTTGGTTCACTTTGCAAAATATTCTGATTTTAATTATTCTGCTTTTTAGGGGGGGCAGTGTTGATGTGGGGTTAGGATAACTCCTACTGGGTAAATTGTGCATCACAGACTCTCATCTGCATAATCTGACCGGTCTACTGGGAGAAGCTACTCTTCATGCAGATCACAGATGACCAAAAGTAATTCATGCAAAAAATGTATATCCAGATAGAAGAGAGAGGGGCGGGGGAGGGTGGGGGGGGGGGGGTAGAGAAGGAGAAGCAAGGCAGAGAGAGAATTAGGGCTCCTTCTCACTGGGGTGGGTTTCTCTCACTATAAATCAGTGATAAGTGGAGGAACATCCGAATGCATAGGAGGATGTTTCAGTCAGGGGGCCTCATAGATTGAAATTATATATTCAACGAGTTTAAGAGTGTACAGTATGGGCCATCAGATTGCATTTAAAATGCGGGAGCAAAATATGCATTCCATAAAGCAGGTTTCCATCCAKCCATTTTATGTGAGTAAAGTACGTCGGATAGGCCTGATGGAAACAGGATATTCTTCAGTAAACTGTCCAAATGTCGACAAAACAAAATACATTAGACAAGGTGGGGTCTTTTTGTGTCAGTAAAATGAATAATGCGAAAAATGGCAGTGGAAAAMCTTTTTTGACATGTCTAGTCCTCCCACTAGTCCGGGAAAGCATGTCGGTTTATTTGGCTACATATGAAACAAGTTAGGAACTTCACAAGGTGGTGAAAGTGCAAGGTGATGAGCTTGACGCTCCTTTCCAATAAAAAAAAGGGGAGGGGGAGGGGTTCTGTAGATTGGCGGGATGGTGGAGGCCCCGAGCCGTCCATGCATGCGGAGAGGGGAGGGAAGGCTGGTGAGCTCAGGCGGGCAGGGCGGTGGGAGGAATGGCCTGGAGGCCAGCCACGGCATTCCGGTTCTTTGAGACCTGGAATTGTGGCAGGGCACCAAGACAACAGACCGCAGACATCTGGTTAGAGTGGGTGTCCCCATGATAATGGCAAATCTGGGACTTGGTCTGAAAACGTTGTGGAATCTAAGACGGTGAGATCAATCTACATTGTAAGCTATCTTAAGTAACTAAGTACACTTTTGCTACAGCAAGGCTCGTCACACTGTGTCTTGCATGCAACACAAAACAGAGAGGAGGAATGACTGTTTGATCAGGTTTAAGTAGGGTGGCAGTGCTGATTAAGGAGGGTGAGAACAGGTGTTAAGGCTGATTAGCAGTTAGTAGCAGCTGGAGTTTGTTTTAGGTGTTAGTTTAAGGCAAATAGTTAAGCGGTGCAAACATMAGTTGAGGCTGATTGGCAATGGTTAGCAGCTGGTGCTTGTTGAGATGCTAGGGAGCTGCGTTCAAGGCAGCTAGTTAAGTGTTACATTCAAATCTGGTCCTTAACACCATTAATGGTGTTTTACTGTATTTCTGAGGGAATGAATAATACATTTGAGAGGTGATCTAAGTTTATCATTGGTCACATGCTTTGAGACCATATGAAGAGTCTATATGCTCTGTTTTTTTGAGGGAAGTTCTGTTTAGCCTTTCCAGTGTTCCAAATGGCACCCTATTCACTTTATAGTGCACTACTTCTGACCAGAGTCCTATGCTCCCTGGTCAAATGTAATGCACTATATAGGCAAAAGGGTTTAATTTGGGAAAGACATGGAATCCACAGGGTGTGAACAACAAACATATTCTTCATATAATATGTCCAGCATTGTAAATCCTACTTATTTACTATCTAAATGTACTTTAGCTCAGCTCGTAATATGTTAGCTTAGGGAGACTTATCACAAAGCTGCAGTATATCACGTGTGGGGATAGAGAGAGAGTGAATGATTAAGAACAATTGAGAATGATAGTGAAAGGAGAAAGGCAAGCACTCCACAAGAGTGAGAGAATCCCTTGGCATGGGGTCCTGTCAGTCACTGGGGGTCTTTAGCAAACTACCTCATGAGTATTTGTATGAGTGGGGACTGCGGAGGAGAAATGAGAGGGTATGGGCCTCCAGATAGGTAACCTCCAGTTAAAATGTTTGCCATTTAACTGGTGTGGAAAAGTACAGTACTTACACTTAGCATACTCCTAGTTCATTAGCTGCAGGGACAAGGCAGTGAAGAGATGCCTGGCTTACTCACACATCATTATTATTGATGAGCCTTGCCTAGCGATTAGCCCTGATAGCGCTACAGACTCAGGCTGCCATTACAAGACTAAAGACATACCTGCTGCACTACATACTTACTGTACACGTTTTGTAGAACAACTGTAAGGTCACTTCTGGTAACCTTTTAAAKGGACGTTCTACTCCAAAATGCATAACAATTTAATGATGTTGACACCATCTGAAATATAACTGATGCTCGCCACTGAACTGTTGGGAGATGACGAGGAGCAAGCGGTGGCTGTGCGCTCGTGGCTCTCATTCAAGCCACTGCTCCCTCTGTTTGCAAAGAATATATGTTGTGACTTGCCACTCTGATCTTTAAGGGATAGTGCAAGATTTTGGCATTGAAACCCTTTTTCTACTTTAACAGTGTCAGATGAACTAACTGATGGATGCCATTTGTATGTCTCTGCGTGCAGTTTGAAGGAAGTTGAGCCACTGCGAACTAGCGGTAGCGCTGATAGGTTTGGATTTCTGAACTTTAAATGTTATTAGTCATTAGCTGTAATAGAGACCTGAGGGGAGCCATAGCCGAGGGCTACACCAGAGGTTCATGGTGATGTGTAGGAGGAAAGTATATAGTAGGTGCAATTAAGCATGGAATGTACTGAGTGTAGGGAAAGCGATCACGTGGCAGGTATTGATAAGGGGAGAGAGCCATGGATTAGTGATGAAGGGGGTCAAGGTCAGGTCAGGTCACGTTAAGGGAGAAAGAAAGGTTTATGGCCCGTATCACTTAGTTTTCTGCCTAGCAATAAAGATGCAATGTTTGTTCAGATGTGTAGGAGGAGACTCAGCATAGAGAAAGGGTTAAATATCAGTGCTTGTGTGAACAATGTCTTTGTCTAATGCAGCTGTATTGATCCTCTGGGAAGAGTAAACTTGGTTTGAGCTTTCATAGTGTCCTTTGAGTTTATTAGAACCTAACAGCACAATGACTGAAAATGTTTGGTAATAGCTAGCATGCATTGACTGGAAGTCTATGGGAACAGCAAGCATGCTAGCTGTTCCAATAGACTTCCAATCATTGCACTAGCTTCCTTTAAAATGCATTCAGAGACGTACAAATTGTATCCGTTAGTTAATCTGACTCGATGTAAGTAGAAAAAGGGCTTCGACACTATCTCTTTAAAAACACATCTCGGGGGAGCACCGCTGGTAAATTAATCTAGGGGAAACACAACATGTTCGACTTAGTGTGGTCTAGGAAAAAGGCCTATGTCAATAGCTTTATTCTGAAAATCCTGCTGTACTCTATCCTGAGTTAATGGCAATACTTACATTGTCAACATCGTGTTCTGGTCATTTAAGGCAGTGATTTATGTTTGCTAAATTACATAATGTTTTGGGATTTTAAATCTTTTTTCTTGTCCAGGACTGAACTTTTCAAGTTGTGGGGGAACCCTACATTATTAATTTCTTGGGAAGGCAAAATAATAAAATATAATATTTTATTTTTCTGTTGAAACATCATGGTGGTGCAGAATGTTTTCTCAACAATMAATTGAATTAACATTGACATCTGTATTGTTGTTCCCTCTGCAAACATCCAGTCTCTATCTGAAAATTCTCCATATGCAGAATGACATTTTCATAGTCATTTATACGCAACAGTCTGTGGAGTCATGATAAAGTAAGTGCCTATGCTGTGAAGCAGAGCACTGTGTGCCACAGGGACTCTAGACTGAAAATGGTTGACTAGCTCCCTGTGAAGACAGAAGTCAGTCTCCTTCAGTTTGAAAAAGGAAATGCCAGTGATTACACAGCAATCTACTGCATGGCATAATCCCCTTCTGTGCTGAAATCAGTCGTGAAGTGGGGTCGAAGAAGTGACCAGAGAACTAGAAAACTAAATGAAACCATTTTCTGTGAGAGGAATGTCTTGTCTTTTACATTAATTGACACCAAAAGTGTATTTATTGATTTGAATAAAGGTATTTCAACCAAATGTGAATTTTCAAAACATCCTTGCTAATTAATGTGGTTGATATGACTTATTCTGCAAAAACATTTAAAGTCAGACCTTCCTTCCTCATCTTTTATCAAAACTTAACCTCTGACCTACAGGTAACTGCCAAAATAAAGTAAATACTTTAGCTACAAAGAATAATTAAAGCAGGTGCTTCCACACACAGGTGTGGTTCCTGAGTTAATTAAGCAATTAACATCCCATCGTGCTTTGTGTCATGTATAACAATGTCCAGTTGCCCATTACTTTTGGCTACCATGGCTAGAAAAAGAGAGCTCAGTGACTTTGAAGAGGGATCTCAACAGAGCATAGGGAGTTTAAAGTGTGGGTGGGTCGGTCACCAGATCTCAACCCAATTGAACACTTACGGGAGATTCTGGAGCGTTTTCCACCACAATCAAACCACAATCAACAAAACACCATATTATGAATTTTCTCATGGAAGAATGGTGTTGCATCCCTCCAATAGAGTTCAAGACACTTGTAGAATATACACTATATATAAAAAAAAGTATGTGGACACCCATTCAAATTTGTGGATTTGGCTATTTCAGCCACAACCGTTGATTGACTAGAGTATAAAATCGAGCACACAGCCATGCAATCTCTATAGAGAAACACTGAATGGCCTTACTGAAGAGCTCAGTGACTTTCAACTTGGCACTGTCATAGGACGCCACCTTTCCAACAAGTCAGTTCGTCAAATTTCTGCCCTTCTAGAGCTGCCCTGGTCAACTGTATGTGCTGTTATTGTGAAGTAAAAACTCATAGGAGCAACAATGGCTCAGCCGCAAAGTGGTAGGCCACACAAGCTCACAGAATAGGACTGCCGAGTGCTGAAGGGTGTAGCGAGTAAAAATCGTCTGTCCTCAGTTGCAACTCTCACTACCGAGTTCCAAACTGCCTTTGGAAGCAACGTCAGCAGAAGAACTGTTCATCGGGAGCTTCATGAAATGGTTTTCCATGGCCAAGCAGCCGCACACAAGCCTAAGATCACCATGCGCAATGCCAAGCGTCAGCTGGAGTGGTGTGAAGCTTGCCACCATTGGACTCTGGAGCAGTGGAAACGCGTTCTCTGGAGTGATGAATCACGCTTCACCATCTGGCAGACCGACGGATGCCAGGAGAACGCTATCTGCCCCAATTTATAGTGCCAATTCTAATTTTTGGTGGGTGGAGGAATAATGGTCTGGGGCTGTTTTTCATGGTTTGGGCAAGGCACCTTACTTCCAGCGAAGGGTAATCTTAACGCTACAGTGTGTGTGACGATTCTAGACGATTCTTTACTCCCAACTTTGTGGCAACAGTTTGAGGAAGGCCCTTTCCTGTCTCAGCATGACAATGCCCCAGTGCAAAAAGCGAGGGTCCATACAGAAATGGTTTGTCAAATTCGGTGTGGAAGAACTTTACTGGCCTGCACAGAGCCCTGACCGCAAACCCATCGAACACCTTTGGGATAATTTGGAACGCGGACTGCGAGCCAGGCCTAATCGCCCAACATCAGTGCCGAGACCTCACTAATGCTCGTGTCTGAATGGAAGCAAGTCCCTGCATCAATGTTCTAATATCTAGRGGAAAGCCTTTCCAGAAGAGTGGAGGAAGCAAAGGGGGGTCCAACTCCATATTAATGCCTATGATTTTGGAGTGAGATTTTCGACAAGTAGATTTTCCACATACTTTTGGTCATGTAGTGTATGCCAAGGCACACTGATACTGTACTGGCGGCTCGTGGTGGCAAAACGCCCTATTAAGACACTTTATGTTGGTGTTTCCTTCATTTTGGCAGTTGCAGTTGAAGTCGGAAGTTTACATACATTTAGGTTAGAGTCATTAAAACTCGTTTTTCAACCACTCCACAAATTTCTTGTTAACAAACTATAGTTCTGGCAAGTCGGTTAGGACATCTACTTTGTGCATGACACAAGTAATTTTTCCAACAATTGTTTACAGACAGATTATTTCACTTATTATTCACTGTATCACATTTCCAGAGGGACAGAAGTTTACATACACTAAGTTGACTGTGCCTTTAAACAGCTTGGAAAATTCCTGAAAATGAMGTCATGGCTTTAGAAGCTTCTGATAGGCTAATTTACATAATTTGAGTCAATTGGAGGTGTACCTGTGGATGTATTTCAAGGCCTACCTTCAAACTCAGTGCCTCTTTGTTTGACATCATGGGGAAAATCAAAAGAAATAAGCCAAGACCTCAGAAAAAAATGGTAGACCTCCAGAAGTCTGGTTCATCCTTGGGAGGAATTTCCAAACACCTGAAGGTACCACTTTCATCTGTACAAACAATAGTACGCAAGTATAAACACCATGGGACCACACAGCCATCATTCCGCTCAGGAAGGAGTTCTGTCTCCTAGAGATGAACGTACTTTGGTGCGAAAAGTGCAAATAAATCCCAGAACAACAGCAAAGGACCTTGTGAAGATGCTGGATGGAACAGGTACAAAGGTATCTATATCGACAGTAAAACAAGTCCTATATCGACAAAACCTGAAAGGCCGCACAGCAAGGAAGAAGCCTCTGCTCCAAAACTGCCAAAAAAAAGCCAGACTACGGTTTGCAACTGCACATGGGGACAAAGATCGTACTTTTTGGAGAAATGTCCTCTGGTCTGATGAAACAAAAATAGAACTGTTTGGCCATAATGACCATCATTATGTTTGGAGGAAAAATGGGGATGCTTGCAAGCCGAAGAGCACCATCCCAACCGTGAAGCACGGGGGTGGCAACATCATGTTTTGGGGGTGCTTTGCTGCAGGAGGGACTGGTGCACTTCACAAAATAGATGGCATCATGAGGGAGGAAAATGATGTTTATATATTGAACATCTTMAACAACATCTGAAGACATCAGTCAGGAAGTTAAAGCTTGGTCGCAAATGMGTCTTCCAAATTGCCCTGACCTCAATACTATAGAACATTTGTGGGCAGAACTGAAAAAGAGTGTGCGAGAAAGGAGGTCTACAAACCTGACTCAGTTACACCAGCTCTGTCAGGAGGAATGGGCCAAAATTCACCCAACTTATTGTGGGGAGCTTGTGGAAGGCTACCCGAAACGTTTGACCCAAGTTAAACAATTTAAAGGCAATGCTACCAAATCCTAATTGATGTATGTTAATTGGTGCATGTAAACTTCTGACTCACTGGGAATGTGATGAAAGAAATAAAAGCTGAAATAAATCATTCTCCCTACTATTATTCTGACATTTCACATTCTTAAAATAAAGTGGTGATCCTAACTGACCTAAGACAGGGAATGTTTACTTGGATTAAATGTCAGGAATTATGAAAACTGAGTTTAAATGTATTTGGCTAAGGTGTATGTAAACTTCTGACTTCAACTGTACCTGTATATTGTTAAGTCCTTTATAAATAAACTAAATTCACATAATGACTTTTACACAGCTCCTACTGCTGAACCTGAAAAGACTATGTGCTAGTGCTGTAAAAGTCCAAGAAATACATTATCAACCAGCACAGACATACAGTAACTTTCTTCCAAAGTCTTTCACTATCTGGCAGATTGCTTGCCCATCACATTCTGTTGCCTATAAATACTGTAATATATAATAATCTAATGTTGAGTAATGTTTTACATCTGCCATAGATTAAGTCTTGTTTAGCTGAGGTCAGTGACAGAGAAGAGTTCAACTGAGCTTGAAAGACTTAAAATGTCAAAGAAATGAACAGTAAGTTGAGAGGGGAAATAATTTGTGAATCATGAGAGAAGAAGGGATGTTGCTAGAACCCCCCCCCCTCTCTCTCTCGTTATGAAGAGGTTTTCCAGAATGAGAAGTGGCATAATTATGCTATAATGGTCCCTTGGGGATTCCAGGGGTGACGTATAAGTGCCCTTATGGAAGAAATAGGGATAACACTGAGGAACACTTTGAATTAATTAACAATCAGTCATTATGCATACATTTCCTGAGGTGCACAGAAGCGCACTACCCAGCTAACACACAATATTCTGAGAACCATACAGTATGTTTCTTAATGCTTGGTTTTGTTGTCCATTGGTTAGTTGCATACATCCTTCCCATAACTGTCTGGGAATGGTGCAGGATAGTTGCTTGACTTTGGAACATGCTCAGCACATTTAAGGAACTTGACAAAAAAGGTATAAGAATCTTGTAATTTAATTACTTTAACAGAACGTTTACTAAAAGCTCAAACATGGTTACATTTAATCAAATGTTTGGTAATGTTCTAGGAACGTTCTCCAAATAGAGTGACATTGAGAATGTTCTCAAATAGTTCAGAGTATGTTAAGAAACAATGTTCTTGTGTGGGAATTTCAAGACTTTAGCATAATGTTTCCTACAGTTTTTTTCATTTTTCTATTTAAAGTAATTTTGTCAAATGGTTCAGAGAACTTTAAGACACAATGTTCTTCTGTAGGAATTCCAGTACTTCATCATAATMTTTCCTAAAGCTTTCCTTGTGGTTCTATTTAAAGTAATGTTCTCAAATTGTTCAGAGAGCTTTAGAAAACAATTGTATTCTTTGGGAATGTCAGCACTTCCACAGAACATTCCATACAAATACTTTTATGTTAGTTGTCAATATTTTGGGAATGTTCTATATAATGGAATTCTACATTAACATGAATAAGCTCTAAATTCCTTTCTCAGAACATGATGAAGACTTTCCATAAAAAAACTCAAGAACACTTTAGTAACGTTGTAAGGTTGCATTTACACAGGCAGCCCAATTCTGACATTTTCTTTACTAATTGGTCTTTTGGCCAATTAGATCAGACCAGAAAATGATCTAATTTAAAAAGATCTGATGTGATTGGTCAAAAGACCAATTAGTGTAAAAAATATAAGAATTGGGCTCAGTTCTCAGGGTCATCAAAACTCTCTGTTTCCTCTATCTTGTTATGTGTATTCAGGTGTGTTGTCTGTGCCACTAATTGGCCACACCTGATCTTAATCTTGTTTCCTTTTAAATGGAGTCTGTTTGAATCGGCTAAAATTAACAGCTTTATATGATTGATATGATTGACTAACCAGGTTTCAACCTTTTTATACGAGTAAAGTACATGTCGGATAAATAATGCTGCGACAGGCCTGATGGAAACAGCAAATTTGTTTGTAAACTTTCCAAATGTTGACAAAACAAAATACATTAGTAAAGGTGGGTTCTTTTAGTGTCAGTAAGATTAATAATGCACTGAAATGGTGATGGAAATGCCTTTTATAAACTAATATCGATATAATAACCATCATATCGAAGTTAACTTGGTCACGTTTTGATCTGTTGTGTCGTCCTCCCACTACGACTTGTCAGGAAAGAATGCAGTTTTAGGCTACAGATCAAATGCGACATGAACTTCACAGAGTGGGGAAAATGCATGTTGTGATTGACGTTCCTTTCCAATAAATATCTTATGGTCTTAGGGTCTTATTCTGGAAACATTATGATTGACGCTTGGCTGCCTTTTGACAAATAAAAATAATCTTGCTCTTTTGTCCTTAATAATCTCATCATGTTGGCTATCCTACCCCATCTGTGTGTGAGCTCTTGGCTAGAGCGCACATGCCAACACCAGAGTGTGCACATTCGCAACACATAACTTAWTTTTGACAAAACTGACAAAACCATCTGTATTTTTGAAAATGCAATGGAAACCCATTTAACTTGTATGTTTTATTTAACCGCCAAAGTTTTTTCATGTGCACTATGTCATCATGAACAGCCTTTGATCCACAACAGGTCAATTTCATGGCAACACGTCTCTGGTAGGAAAATGTTGTTTTTTATTCACATGAAATTGGATGGAATCCAAGCTACTAATATTATTTAAGTGTCATACACATACCTCTGCCTAGCCCACATGGGCTTACAAGTTACTTAAAAAAATATATCACCAAGCACCATCTCTTGTGGCCCAGTGGACTAATTCCAGGGATAGAAAACAGAAGATCATGGGTTTGAATCTCACTGATGCCATGTCAATATATATATATATACAGTAAATGCTTTTCCAACAGTCTTGAAGGAGTTCCCAAATACAGTATGCTGAGCACCTGTTGGCTGCTTTTCCTTCACTCTGCAGTCCAACTCATCCCAAACCATCTCATTTGGGTTGAGGTCGAGTGAATATGGAGGCCAGGTCATCTGATGCAGCACTCCATCACTCTCCTTGGTCAAATAGCCTTTACACAGCCTGGAGGTGTGTTGGGTCATTGTCCTGTTGAAAACAAATGATAGTTTGACTAACCGCAAACCAGATGGGATGGTGTATCACTGCAGAATGATGTGGAACCCATACTGGTTATGTGTGCCTTGAATTCTAAATAAATCACTGYCAATTTCACCAGCAAAGCACCCCCACACCATCACAGCTCCTCAAGCTTCGCGATGGGAACCACACATGTGGAGATCATCCGTTCACCTACTCTGCGTCTCACAAAGACACGGCGGTTGGAACCAAAAATCTCACATTTGGACTCATTAGACCAAAGGACAGATATTAACGGGTATAATGTCCATTGCTTGTGTTTCTTGGCCCAAGCAAGTCTCTTATTATTATTGGTGTCCTTAAATAGTGGTTTCTTTGCAGAAATTCGACAATGAAGGCCTGATTCACACAGTCTCCTCTGAACAGTTGATGTTGAGATGTGCCATGCCACATCCGCCAAGCGTCAGACCTGGTGTAGTAGTACTCAATCTTAGTCATGTATTTACCTGTTTGATGGTTCGTCTGAGGGCATAGTCCTTCTTACATGCACCCGGATTAGTGTCCCACTCCTTGAAAGCGGCAGCTGTAGCCTTTAGCTCGGTGCAGATGTTGCCTATAATCGATGGCTCCTGGTTGGAAAATGTACATACGGTCACTGTGGGGACGACGGCGTTGATGCACTTATTGATGAAGCCGGTGACTGAGGTGGTATACTCCTCAATGCCATTGGATGAATCTCGGAACATATTCCAGTCTGTGCTAGCAAAACAGTCCTGTAGCGTAGCATCCGTGTCATCTGACCACTTCCGTATTGAGCGAGTCACTGGTTCTTCCTGCTTTAGTTTTTGCATTTAAGCAGGAATCAGGAGGATAGAATTATGGTCAGATTTGCCAAATCGAGAGCGAGGGAGAGCGTTGTATTCGTCTCTGTGTGTGGAGTAAAGGTGGTCTAGAGTTTATTTCCCCTCTGGTTGCACATGTAACATGCTGGTAGACATGGGTAAAACGGATTTAAGTTTGCCTGATTTAATGTCCCCGGCCACTAGGAGCGCCGCTTCTGGATGATAATTTTCTTGTTTGCTTATGGCTTTACAGCTCGTTGAGTGCGGTCTCAGTGCCAGCATCGGTTTGTGGTGGTAAATAGACGGCTGTGAATAATATAGATGAGAACTCTCTTGGTAGATAGTGTGTTCTTCAGCTTATCATGAGGTACTCTACCGCAGGCGAGCAATACCTTGAGACTTCTTTAATATTACACATCGCACACCAGCAGTTATTGACAAATAGACACACACCCCCACCTCTCGTCTTACCAGACGTAGCTGCTCTGTCGTGCCAAAACACGGAGAAGACAGCCAGCTCTATATTATCCGTGTCGTCGTTCAGCCAAGTCTCGGTGAAACATAAGATATTACAGTTAACGTCCCATTGGTAGGATAGCATTAATCGTAGATCGTCCAGTTTGTTTTCCAATGATTACACATTGACCAATAATACTGAGGGTCGTAGTGGTTTACCTACTTGTCTGCAAATTCTTACAAGGCACACCGCGCTCCTCCCCTTTTTCTCTGTTTTTTCTTCACACYGATGACGGGGATTTGGGACTTGTCTTGACAAAGCAAGACAGTCCCTTGACTGATTAACGAAAAAATCTTCATCCAGTTCGAGTTAGCAGCAACATTATGTCTAGCACTGTCTTTCTGTGTGCTGTCTGTGTGCTGTCTAGCACTGTCTTTCTGTCTGCTGTCTGTCTGCTGTCTCGCACGGCCTTCTGTTGCTGTCTTGTCTGCTGTCTAGCATTGTCTTTCTGTCTGCTGTCTGTCTGCTCTAGCACTGTCTTTCTGTCTGCTGTCTGTCTGTGCTGCTGTCTAGCACTGTCTTTCTGTCTGCTGTCTGTCTGCTGTCTAGCTGTTCCTTCTGTCTTCTGTCTGCCTGGTGTTAGCACTTCCTCTGTGTGCTGTCTGTCTGCTGTCTAGCACTGTCTTTCTGTCTGCTGTCTGTCTGCTGTCTAGCACTGTCTTTCTGTCTGCTGTCTGTCTGCTGTCCACCAAATGAATGAACAGGTGCTGACACCCTCGGAACTCACAGGTAAATAACCATGTCTGGGTTAGTCTTCACTTTATATTATATTTCAGACATAGCTAATTCACTCACCTACAGTACGTATGCCCAGTCAGGTCACATTTTGTTACTTATTTATCCTTTATTTAACTTGGGAAGTACACATTGAGATTGACATCTCTTTTTCAAGTGAGCCCACTTGTACGTCGTCCATATTATTATAGCCTCAGTCTCAACAGGAACTGTTTCATTCTGAGACTAAGGCTGTCCTAATATGGACACCATACGTACAATATGTATAATAGCACATTGATATTCATGATCTAAGAGGAGAGAAGGATGAACCCAGGTTAGTCTTCTAACATTAGAACCAGGGTATATCAGATTCCTGTGAACATGACATTTTCTACTTCTGTGCTGGCTTGAAGACGCAAACAAACACATACACACGCATGCACACACACACGTAGATGAGCCTACAATTATGTGTAATAATAATACATTTATCAATCATTGTAAAGGAGTGGAAATGCACTCCGACTGAAGATGACAAAAATGAGTGTAGGAGTAATATGACCAGGCCCATCTTAAGAAACCTGGGGCTTTGGTTTGTATAGGCCCCCCTCCCATCCCAGCACACCCTAACTTTCCGTAAACAAATCCATGCACAGAGATGCAATTTGGCGCATGGTAAATTTACTGTTGAAGAAAAAGCCCCTTTATGAAGCCATAATATTTGCGATGCGGCATAGGTGACAGTTGAGCAGAGGAATTTTTAGGTTTTCCACATGTGTAAATATTTTTACCATGGTCCCATTTATTTTTGGGGGCCTTTTCTAAACACATTTCATGCAGTTCTATGTAATTTACATGTTGGAAAACATTAGGGGAAAATGTTTTTATACCACACAAATAACCGAAAGGAGTGGCTACTCTGAAACTGAGATCAATAAAAATGATCTGGTCCTGAAATGAGAACATAATCCCAGTCCAATGGAGTGGCACATAGATTGTACAATATTTGGAGGAAATATACAGTATATATATATATATATATATATATATATATATATAAGTAGAATATATTATATACACACATGTCTTCGAAAGTATTCAGACCATTTGACTTTTCCACATTGTTGGGTTACAACCTTATTCTAAAACTGATTAAATAGTTATTTTCCTCACAATTCTACACGCAATACCCATATGACAAAGCAAAATATTTGGAATATTAGCTAATTTATAAAATAAAAATAACAGTATTCAGACCATTACTATATATATATATATAATATATATATAATATATAATATTAAATGATTTATTAATTTATTTATATATACATATACAGCACCAGTCAAAAGTTGGACACACCTACTCATTCAAGGGTTTTCTGTATTTTATTTTATTTTTTCTAATTTTAGATTAACAGTGAAGACATCAAAACTATGAAACTAACACATATGGAATCATGTAGTAATCAACACGTGTTAAAAAAATCCTAAATATATTTTATATTTGAGATTCTTCAAAGTAGCCACCCTTTGCCTTGATGACAGCTTTGCACACTCTTGCATTCTCTCAACCAGCTTCATGAGGTATTATCTCGAATGCATTTCAATTAACAGGTACCTTGTTTAAAAGTACATTTTTGGAATTTATTTCCTTTTAATGCGTTTGAACCAATCAGTTGTCTTGTGACAAAGGTAGGGTGGTATACAAAAGATAGCCCTAATTGGTAAAAGACCAAGTCCATATAGCAAGAACAGCTCAAATAAGCAAGAGAAATTACAGTCCATCATTACTTTAAGACATGAAGTCAGTCAATCTGGAAACATTTCAAGAACATTTCAAGTTTCTTCAAGTTCAGTTGCAAAAACCATCAAGCGCTCTGATAAACTGGCTCTCATAGAGGACCACACAGGAAAAGAAGACCCAGATTACCTCTGCTGCAGAGGAAAAAGTCAATAGAGTTACCAGCCTCAAAAATGCAGCCCAAATAAATTCTTCAGAGTTCAAGTAACAGACACATCTCAACATCAGCTATTCAGAGGAGACTGCGTCAATCAGGCCTTCAGACGAATTGCTGCAACAGAAAACCACCACTAAAGAGACACAATAAAAAGGGCCTCCCGGGTGCGCAGTGGTCTAGGGCACTGCATCGCAGTGCTAGCTGCGCCACCAGAGTCCTGGTTCGGCGCCCAGGCTCTGTCGCAGGCGGCCGCGGACGGTGAGGTCCGTGGGGCGACGCACATTTGGAGCTAGCGTCGTCCGGTTAGGGAGGGTTTGGCCGGTAGGGATATCCTTGTCTCATCGCGCTCCAGCCGACTCCTGTGGCGTGGCGCGGCCGGGCGCAGTGCGCGCTAACCAAGGGGGCCAGGTGCACGGTGTTTCCTCCGACAGCATTGGTGCTGCTGGCTTCCGGGTTGGAGGCGCGCTGTGTTAAGAACAGTGCGGCTTGTTGGGTTGTGCTTCGGAGGACGCGTGGCTTTCGACCTTCGTCTCTCCCGAGCCCGTACGGGAGTTGTAGCGATGAGACAAGATAGTAATTACTAGCGATTGGATACCATGAAAAATTGGGGAGAAAAGGGGATAAAATTAAAATAAAAAAAATAAAAAAATAAAAAAAGGACACCAATAAGAAGAGGAGACTTGTTTGGGCCAAGAAACACGAGCAATGGACATTAGAGTGGTGGAAATTTGTCCTTTGGTCTGATGAGTCCAAATTTTTGTTTTTTGTTTCCAATCGCCGTGTCTTTGTGAGACCCAGAGTAGGTGAACAAATGATCTCTGCATGTGTAGTTCCCACCATGAAGCATGGAGGAGGAGGTGTGATGGTGTGGGGGTACTTTGCTGGTGACACTGTAAGTGATTAATTTAGAATTCAAGGCACACATAACCAGCATGGCTAGCACAGCATTCTGCAGCAATACGCCWTCCCGTCTGGTTTGCGCTCTGTGGTACTATCATTTGTTTTTCAACAGGACAATGACCCAACACACCTCCAGGCTGTGTAATGGCTATTGACCAAGAAGGATTGTGATGGTGTGCTGCATCAGATGACATAGCCTCCACAATATCCGACCTCAGCCCAATTGAGATGGTTTGTGATGAGTTGGACTGCAGAATGAAGGAAAAGCAGCCAACAGCATATGTGGGAACTCATTCAAGATGGTTGGAAAAGCATTCCAGGTGAAGCTGGTTGAGAGACTGCCAAGCTGTCATCAAGGCAAATGGTGGCTACTTCTTTATATGCTTTGGTAGGTTACTAATTAAACTTTCCACTGGCACACTGACTCACCCAATGATGAAGATGAAGCTATAGGTTATTCACCAGTGAATGCCAATGCACTCATTGTGYCAATAGCTGGTCTCAAGATAAACTACTTTGTAAAACAGTGCTGCTGTTCACTCAAAATTGGGTGTTGTTGAGAAAATAAATATCTATTAGTTCTACACACAGATTAGTCTTTCCTAACTATGTTTTTTCCACAATTGTATTTTGAAATATGCAAAAACCAAACAAACAGCCACAACGAACAATATAAATATAATCCATAAATGGCTGTTCCCATTCAAGTCAGACTTGCTAGTGTATGACTTTAACAGTCAAATTGTAAGAGGTTCCAAAACTCTTCCATGGATTATATGTCTATGGCCACAATGCAGCAAGCTGTATATTTGGCGCACATGCTGCCCAACTTGCGGCCTTCCTGACTGTAGGCTTAACGGTAACTGCCAAAATATAGGAAACACTTGAGTAAATTAGGGATATGAAGAATATGTTATGATATGAGTTGCATTTTCCTGGCATAGTTTTGGTCCACTTGTAGAATCTATGCCAAGGTGCATTGCAGCTGTTCTGGCAGCTCGTGGTGACCCAACACTCTACGAAGACACTTTATTTTGGCAGTTACCTGTATGTGCTTGTGATAAAACTTAATCTACAGTTATTTTTTTATAAACTATTGATCCTCTGTGGCTCTCTGGTGTATTTTGAACATTGAGAGTATTCTCCTGTGGTTGGATATTTATTTTAATTCCAAATGTTCCCACTTTTTTTTCTGTCTACAAGCATGGGCCCAGGGGCTTCAGCCATTGTACGGCCCTACATTAATCAGTCCCTGAATACGACCATAATATAATATTCAATCTGACTCAATTTCCTTGTAAATGCTACAGACCCATGTAGGTTATATTTTATATTTTTATAATGTGATATATTCCCAGCATTAAATGATTGAGTTAACCTTATCTCAGAGCTGCACAGTTAGAAGCCAAGCATATGCTATGTGTATTGTGAATAACATTTACCACTAGACCATACATCAAATAATAATTAAAGGAATATTACTCAGAAATATGAGAACTACAGTTCATATCCATTTAAAAGTAATCCGATGTATTACAGTTATCCAATAAGAATAGTATACTATTTAGTATTTTATTAGGATGCCCAACTAGCCTCTGCCAAGGCAGTGGCTACTCTTCCTGGGGTCCAAACAGGAAACAAAACACAACAACTAAAATGCATAGTATACATAACATTATGTAATACAATACAATACAAAATGCAAAATACAATACAAAATACAGTACAATACACAATACAAAATACAGTACACAATACAATGCAAATTACAATACATAATACAATACACAACACAATGCACAATACACAATACAAATCAAATAAAAAAAATCTAAAGAAATTCTATTTGTCACATGCGCCGAATACAACCTAACTGTGAAATGCTTACTTAAAATGCAGTTTTAAGAAAATTGAGTTACGAAAATATTTACTAAATTAACTAAAGTTTTTAAAAAGTAACACAATAAAATAACAATAACGAGGCTATGCAGAGGTTAACGTTACAATGTGCAGAGGTACAAGTTAGTTGAGGTAATTGAGGTAATTTGTACATTTAGGTAGGGGTAAAGTGACTATGCATAGATAATAAACAGCGACTAGCACCAGTGTAAAAACTATCTTTCCACAGTCCCCGTTGTGCTGTAAGGTCTTCTTTTATCTGGTTTTTGGATCTGGTTTCGTTGCTAGCTTGAGTTACCTGGGGTGGCATGGAGTTCCATGTAGTCATGGCTCTATTCATGTAATACTGTGCATTTCCCAGCCTCTGTTCTGGACCTGGGGACTGTGAAGAGACCTCTGGCTGCATGCCTTGTGTTGTACCGATGAGTATCCTAACTGTGTGCCAACTGCTTGAACAGACAGTTCTGTACCTTCATCACATCAACACAGCCAGGAGAGATTGGCAGGCATACCACTGACATTCGTCCTCAGTGTACATCTAAGTGCAATATGTGCTGCTCTGTTCTGAACCAACTACAATTTACCCATGTCCAATTATCAAATGGTACATACCAGAAGTCTTTAATGTCAAAGGATATAAAATATCCAACTACCTTTCACAGTCTTGCATCAGAATTAGACGTTCATCCATGTTTCTCAAACATCAAATTTAGAAGTTGTTGCAAATGTAAATTGTTGAAGTGTTTAAGGTTAAGTTTAGGCAATAACTCCGAATGGTTAAGGTAAGGGTCAAGGTTTGGGATAGGCTTAAAGCAAAAATCTCAAAAACAACTTTCTATCACTGAATTTGAACTTGCAGACTTTGYAATCAGATGCTTATGCTCATCCACCATCCCCGTCCACAATGCCCTAGCAAATCCCAAACCTACTTGAACGTAACAGCGCTCACTGTTGCCCCTAGTGGCCYGTTCTACATKATCTCCTGACGTCCTCAGACATGGGTGGATGTCCAATACTGACTTGTATCACAGGTCACCTGGCTGAAATATCTTTAGTATAAAAATATAAAAAACACACTATAGTGTAAAGAAACCTATACCAGGAGATATTTTGGTTGTCCCGCATATTATTTGGAAAGGTTAATCTTTCTGCTTTGTTTGCTTAGCCTACGCCTACCCATTGTATTGAAACCACATATTTTTGGCATTATTCACACACTCAGAATTCYCTGCTTCATCTTCAGTTGCCTACCCCTCCTCTCCTAGTTGGGCGTGCAAGTTCAAGTGCYCCTAGTATGTGTGGTCTCGTTAAAATAGAGTAGTCTGCCTACATGGGCTGGGAATCACATGGCAGTTAATGTAATTAACTTAAATATGATTAGACTGTAGTTTACTACAGTGTCTGTAAATAAATATTGATAATGGAAAGAAGTGGAGGGCGCTCAACCAAAGTGAGTCGAGGTGCAATCAGAAAATGTGATCATCATTGAAAAGGAAAAGGCACTTTTCACTTTTCAAAATTGTATAACTGCCTTAATTCTGCCAGACCCCAGGAAGAGTAGCTGCTGCCTTGGCAGCAGCTAATGGGGATCCATAATAAATACAAATACAACAATTATTATCCATTTATTTGTCTCTGAATTCAAATCGTCCTCCTAAAAGGTAAGCTATATCTTATATCCAAAACTAGCAAGTATCACTGTCATCATTCTTGCTGCTTCAAGTTCAGTAGCCATACCTGCGAGATCAGGTGTGCGTGTGATCTCAATTAAATAGAGTCGGGGCAGTTATCTTTCCAAGGAAATGTACTTCCTAAATATTATTAGCTGTAGTTTGTAGTTTACTGTAGTTTAACTACATTGTCTTTAATAAATATTGATCACCCATATTTCTCCAACRAAAAATCTTCCCACTCCTAAAAGGTAGGCTATAAAAATAGCTCCAGAGAAAATGCAAGGGTTGCGGTTGAGTTTMGGAGCAGTTCTTACGGTAGAGGGTGGGAGTCGGACAGAAAGCATATGAAAATATGTGAGCGGGAGCTAATTAACATCACTTTGTTTGACCAAAACAATAAACAAAAGGTATAAACACACCACATGCATTCTTGAACCTAATCATCACTCTTATCTAAATGATAGGAGCGCACATCTGTGTTTGAACCGACCGGCATCCAACAAACAGATTAACACAGTAACTCGGTAAAAATAAATCCATAACCCATACAATACAAGAAGAACTAATTGAAGCTCTTGATGAACTCTTGAAACAATCCAAACAAGACAATTTAATTCACACAGTAACATTCATTTAGTCATTCAAGTGTCCGTGCTCCCAGGGTTCTATGGGAACATCACACCCCTGAGAAGTCACGGATAAGGTGTGTTTTGACTCTTGTGATAGCCAACAAATGGTCAGCCATCTTGACAATGCCTTGAATCGCGATTGAGTCATCACACTGGGCCTCAGTGCCTGCAAGTCACTAGATGCATCTTCATCACTAGCCTTCAACATCATTCACATTTGTTCACTCTCTATATTTTTCGACTACACACACACACACACACACTACCTGGGGCCCTCTCTGCCCAGTTCCCTGTCTCCCAACAGAAAATGACTGGGGATGCTGTAAGATAGAGCAGCTGAATATAAAACACAGCACTAATGTCTCTCCTGTCTCTCCTGCAGAACATATACCAGTATCATGGGAAATTGAGGGAGTAAAAGGGAAAATAACAGCTATCAAAAATGAAAGAACATTCAGGAGTCAAATTTTTCAAGCCTTGGTTCCAGCTGGCCATTCAAACTGAGTTTTTTATATTTTGTAGGCAGAATGATACCTCTGTTTGAGTACAAAGGCTCCTGTATGAAATATCATTTAAAAAAAAAAATATTATACCATTTCCAAAGCATTAACTGAGTACTGGACAGAGATAAACTGCCATGTACTGGACAGAGCTAAACTGCCATGTACTGGACAGAGCTAAACTGCCATGTACTGGACAGAGCTAAAAAAACTGCCATGTTACTGGACCAAGCTAAAACTCCATGTATGGACAGATCTAAACTCCATGTACATGAAGAGGTAAAAACTGACAGGTATTGGACAGAGATAAACTGACAGACTACGAGTAAATGCAGACTGAACAACTAAATGCATGTATCGAGGAAACCTGACTGACAGAGCTTGAAAAACGGCAGTTATCTGGACAGAGTGTTAAAACTGACAGGTATGATGACAGAGATAAACTGACAGTACTGGACAGAAGAGTAACACTGACAGTACTAGACAGAGCTAAACTGCCATGTACTGGACAGAGCTAAACTGCCATTGTACTGGACAGAGCCTAAACTTGCCATGTAACGCTGGACAGACGCTAAACTGCCATGTACTGGACAGAGCTAAACTGAACACGTACTGGACAGAGCTAAACGACACGTACTGACAGAGATAAACTGAGAGGTACTGGACAGAGATAAAACTGACAGGTGCTGGACAGAGCTAAACTGACAGTACTGGACAGAGCCTTAAACTGACAGGTGCTGGACAGAGCTAAACTGACAGGTACTGGACAGAGATAAACATGCCAGGTACTGACAGAGATAAGACTGCCAGTACTGGACAGAGCTAAACTGACAGGTACTGGACAAGCTAAACTGACAGTACTGGACGGACTAAACTGACAGGAAGTTATTAGTTACTAACTGAGTAGGAAAAACATCACAGATTAATATAATTACTTCAGTATATAGGAGATAGTCACAACACCTGATAAGGAACTGGAACTACACACCTGATAAATGATGGAAACTACACACCCATAACCCTAACCTTAGCCCTTTTAGCTAACCCTTCACATAACCCAACCTTGACCTTAACTCTCCCCATAACCCTAACCCCTAGCTAATGTTAGACACCTAGCCAACTAGCTAGAAGTCGTAACATATCATACATTTAGCAATTCATAACATATTGTACGTTTAGCAAATTCATGACATATAATACGAATTGTAATTCGTTACATATCGTACGAAAATGGGGGTGGACATCCATAAATAATACATGACAATACAAAAACGATAACACATCATACTAAACGATTGTCTCGGATTTAAGTACAGAATAATACGAAAATACTCTGAGACCAGATTGCTATTCGATAAGGAGCTGGAACTACAATCTGATAAGGAGCTGGAAAACTACAAATCTGATAAGGAGCTGGAACTACACACCTGATAAGGAGCTGGAAACTACACAGCCTGATAACTTATAGATTTAACTACACACCTGATAAGAGCTGGAACTACACACCTTGATAAGGAGCTGGAACTAACACACCTGATAAGTAGATTGAACTACACACATGATAAGGAGCTGGGAACTACACACCTGATAAGAGCTGGAAACTAACAACCTGATAAGGAGCTGGAACTGAAACACCTGAAAGGAGCTGGAACTCACACCTGCAAGCTGTGTTCATCAAAACAGTCTGCAAAGAAAAACAATATGTCCCTTATTCAAAGACTGAAATCTGAACAAAACTCTTACGATATTGATCAAAATGAATAAACAGTTTTTCCACACTAAATGCTACAATGAATCACAAACATGTATACCCATTGTATCTATAGCACATCATCCTTCAAGATAAAGTAATGAACCACCCCAAGAGGAGATAAATATGAATCCAGCCCAGACAGGCTGTGTCCCAAATGGCACCATATTCCCTATTAGTGCACAACTTTTGATAGGTCTCTGGTCAAAACAGTCATAAAAATTGTACATTGACTACCTTGATTAAGGGATTGGAATGTGTGACCAGGTAGAATTGGAGGAGGCATACATACGACTCTAATCAATGATTGGTCACAGTGTACTCTAACGGGAAATTGCTGTCTTGGAATGTGGAACGTAGCAGTCTTGTCTGGCTCAAGGTAAACTGTGCTTAATTGCTGTTACACTTGATTATGCTCCAAATATTAGGCAGCCTAAGAAACCTGTAGTGTGGTGCATCTTAAGCAGTATGCTGTAACAGTGTATGCATAATATACAGATTTCTGTTCACATTCCGGGATATCTCTGCTGCCAATATTCTATTTATATTCCAATAGCGCTCATCCATGCAAAGTCAATTTACTCATCTGAAATCATATTGTCTTTACACGCTTAATATGGGTTACTATGGTTATGAATTAAGGAGTAAAACCACATATTTCTCTGTTTTGCATATGTGACCAACCGGCTCGATTCGGTCTTAAGTAGCAAAATTTGAAATAGTGTTTTTTAAATTTTTTATTACAAGCCATGAGGCCGAAGGAATTGTCTGCAGAGCTCCGATACAGGATTATGTCGAGGCACAGATCTGGGGAAGGGTACCAAAACGTTTCTGCAGCAATGAAGGCCCCAAGGAACACTGTAGCCTCCATCATTCTTAAATGGAAGAAGTTTGGAAACACCAAGACTCTTCTTAGAGCTGGCTGCCCAGCCAAACAGAGCAATCGGGGGAGAAGGGCCTTGGTCAAGGAGGTAACCAAGAACCCGATGGTCACTCTGAGAGAGCTCCAGAGTTCCTCTGTGGAGTTGGGAGAACCTCCCAGAAGGACAACCATCTCTGCAGCACTCCACCAATCAGGCCTTAATGGTAGAGTGGCCAGAAGGTCAAACACAGATCAAACATGTAACGTTAGCTAGCGAGTCAGCCAGATAATGTTAGCTTGCTTGCTAACAGTACGCTTTAACTTGAAAATAAAATGACTTRCTGACAAATTAGAAAAGTATAATATCTGAAAATGTAGCTAGCTAGATGATCTTACCCATATACATGGATGGACGTTTCTCCCTCTCTGTCACGGATGCCATGGTTGCCTTTAGTTTGAAGGTAATACAGAGACAGGCGTTTTATACGASAGCCTTCTGTGTGTTCTCTTTTTGATTCCCTCTACATATTTGCAATCAATTTCCATAATTTTCTCTATCTCCTTAGCTATCATACTCTAATTCCACTGGGCATCCCACTGATTTCAAAACTCGGTCCTTTAGAAAGTGGAGAGCAACACTTTTGCAGTTCTACTAAGTGACATCTTTCAAAAATAAGCTTTAGAAAGGATTACCTACACATACTGACCAGCTCATGTTATAGACAGAAGCGTGCTACATGGCAGACCAATCCAAACTCATCTCTCGACATCTCCAGTCCATCCATTATCTCAGCCAATCATGGCTAATGGAAATTAACTCTTGGAAGGAAGATATTCGGGAGGACATAGTCTTGGACGAATGGAGTAGTATATGTACTAAGGCTCAGACACAGATTGTGAATACTCGGCTAAAACTATTGCAATACAATTGGTTGATGCGAACATATGTAACCCCTGCTAAGTTAAATACGTTTAATAGTACAATTCCAGATATATGCTACAATTGCAATCACTCTAAAGGGATTKTTTTCCATTGTCTGTGGGACTGTGAGAAAATTCTAGATTTTTGGAAGGAGGTATCACGTATGATATCCCAAATAGTATCAGTAAAATTGCCTCTCCATCCCAAAGTGTTTACCCTGGGGTTGTACCCAATCAATCATCATCTAAAGAACCAAGAACAAACTCTTATAGATATGTGCTTGTTGCAAGCAAAAGGCTTGATAGCTCTTGCCTGGAAAAGTGTGAACAGGCCTAGTATTMCCCAATGGCATAGGGAAAGGTTGTCTTGCCCAACAATGGAAAAGATAACATATAAGGTTAAGGGTAAACAAGACACTTTTGAAAAGGTTTGGGGACCATTTTTGGATTTTGTTGAGCAGGGTGATGTGGGTGAAATATTGGCTAATAAAGGAAACTCAGGGTAGTGTGCTATGCTTTGTGTGCATGTGGTGTGGTGTGGTGGTGAGAGATATCCAATTGGCTTCTGGCACTGTGTTTCATCTTAAATTTGCACCAAATATATTCTATCCTATTGGATCAGACCACTGTAAAATGTAATTTTGGTGGTTTTATGCTTCTGTAACACTTTTGTTTTGCCTTAGATGTTTCATAATATATATATATATRTTTTTTGCTGTTAACTTTTGATGTGGTTTTTGCTGTTATATTTTTTTCATGTAATATTTCTGCTAATATATGTCTTGTTAAAGAATAAAAAAAAATATATATATTGTTTAAAAAATATATATAATATATATATAATGGCTAATGGGAAGGTTTTAGTTTTTTTCCGTGGCTAATCCAACTAGGCTCGTAATTTTCCAATTTTATTCGTATTTACATATGGCATACTAGTTTGTTATTAAGGCACATGAAAGCTTAAAAAACAATGTTAAAATGCCTCTCCTGTGAAGTAGTGATGGTGACATACAGTACCAGTCAAAAGTACTCATTCAAGGATTTCTCTTTATTTTACTCTTTTCTACATTGTAGAATAATAGTGAAGAGATCAAAACTATGAAATAACATATGAAATCACATAGTAATCAAAAAGGTGTTAAACAAATCAAAATAGATTTTATATATTAGATTCTTTAAAGTTGCCACCCTTTGCCTTGATGACAGCTTTGCACACTCTTGGCATTCTCTCAGCCAGCTTCATGAGGAATGCTTTTCCAACAGTCTTGAAGGAGTTTCCACATATGCTGAGCACTTGTTGTCTGTTTTCCTTCACTCTGTGGTCGAACACGTCCCAAACCATCTCAATTGTGAAGGCCAGGTCATCTGATGCAGCACTCCATCCCTCTCCTTGGTCAAATAGCCCTTACAAAGCCTTGGGGTGTGTTTTGGGTCAATGTCCTGTTGAAAAACAAATGATAGTCCCACTAAGCGCAAACCAGATGGGATGGCGTATCGCTGCAGAATGCTGAAGTAGTCATGCTGATTATGTGTGCCTTGAATTCGAAATATATCACTGACAGTGTCACCAGCAAAGCACCTCCACACCATCACACCTCCTCCTCCATGCTTCACTGTGGGAACCAAACATGCAGAGATAATCCGTTCACCTACTCTGCGTCTCACAAAGACCGAGAAGGAGAGTGATGGAGTGCTGCATCAGATGACCTGGCCTTCACAATCACCCTACCTCAACCCAATTGAGATGGTTTGGGATAAGTGGGACTGCAAAGTAAAAATGCGAAGAGTGTGCAAAGCTGTATAATCAAGGCAAAGGGTGGCTACTTTGAAGAATATAAAATATATTTTAATTTGTTAAACACTTTATTGGTTACTACACTTCCATATGTGTTATTTCATAGTTTTGATGTCTTCACTATTATTCTACAATGTAGAAAATAATAAAAATAAAGAAAAATCCTTGAATGTGTAGGTGTGTCCAAACTTTTGAGTCGTACTGTATATGTACAGTTGAAGTCGGACTTTTACATACACTTATATCGAAGTCATTAAAACTAATTTTTCAACCACTCCACAAATMTCTTGTTAARAAACTATAATTTTGGCAATTCGGTTAGGACATCTACTTTGTGCATGACACAAGTCATTTTTCCAACAATTGTTTACAGACAGATTATTTCWCTGTATCACAATTCCAGTGGGTCAGAAGTTTACATACACTAAGTTGACTGTGCCTRTAAGCAGTTTGGAAAATTCCAGAAAATGATGTCATGGCTTTAGAAGCTTCTGATAGGCTAATTGAAATCAGTTGAGTCAATTGGAGGTGTACCTGTGGATGTATTTCAAGGCCTACCTTCAAACTCAGTGCCTCTTCGCTTGACATAATGGGAAAATCAAAAGAAATCAGCCAAGACCTCAGAAAAAAAATTGTAGACCTCCACAAGTCTGGTTCATCCTTGGGAGCAATTTCCAAACGCCTGAAGGTACCACGTTCATCTGTACAAACAATAGTACGAAAGTATGAACACCATGGGACCTGTCTCTTATACACATCTAGATGTGTATAAGAGAAAAGTGCAAATCAATCCCAGAACAACAGCAAAGGACCTTGTGAAGATGCTGGAGGAAACAAGTACAAAAGTATCTATATCCACAGTAAAACAAGCCCTATATCGACATAGCCTGAAAGGCCGCTCAGCAAGGAAGAAGCCACTGCTCCAAAACTGCCAAAAAAAAGCCAGACTATGGTTTGCAACTGCACATGGGGACAAAGATCGTACTTTTTGGAGAAATGTCCTCTGGTCTGATGAAACAAAAATATAACTGTTTGGCCATAATGACCATTGTTGTGTTTGGAGGAAAGAGGGGGACGCTTGCAAGCCGAAGAACACCATCCCAACCATGAAGCACGAGTGTGGCAGCATCATGTTTGGGGGTGCTTTGCTGCAGGAGAGACTGTTGCACTTCACAAAATAGATGGCTCCARGAGGAAGGAAAATTATGTGGATATATTGAAGCAACATCTCAAGACATCAGTCAGGAAGTTAAAGCTTGGTAACAAATTGGTCTTCCAAATGGACAATGACCCCAAGAATACTTCCAAAGTTGTGGCAAAATGGCTTAAGGACAACAAAGTCAAGCTATTGGAGTGGCCATCACAAAGGCCTGACCTCAATCCAATTGAAAATGTGTGGGCAGAACTGAAAAAAGTGTGTGCGAGCAAGGAGGTCTACAAATCTGACTCAGTTACACCAGCTCTGTCAGGAGGAATCGCCCAAAATTCACCCAACTTATTGTGGGAAGCTTGTGGAAGGCTAGCCGAAATGTTTGACCCAAGTTAAACAATTTTAAAGGCAATGCTACCAAATACGAATTGAGTGTGTGTAAACTTCTGACCCACTGGGATTGTGATGAAAGAAATAAAAGCTGAAATAAATAATTCTCTCTACTATTATTCTGACATTTCACATTCTTAAAATGAAGTGGTGATCCTAACTGACCTAAGACAGGAATGTTTTAATAGGATTAAATGTCAGGAATTGTGAAATACTGAGTTTAAATGTATTTGGCTAAAGTGTATGTGTTGAGTCAAGTAATGCTGACTTGCTGACTTGCAACTGTATAAAGGGGTCCTAAAGGGGTCCTAAAATTCTAATAGCRTAATGATTCTTGGTYTGACCATTTTGCTCGAACAGCACTCCACCCATGGTACAAACACAGTATTTCACCTGACAAAGTCACAATGACTGCAGTGGACCAACATCATGATTGTCTTCAGTGGAGGCTACTCAGAATAGGAAAGGGAATTTCACACACCCTTCAATAGACTTAAACAATAATTATTGTTGACTCAAAGAAAGAGAAAGACACTAGTTGAACAGATTTTAACAATTTATTTAAAAATGAAAGAGAAGTAAGAGAGAGAGAGAAAGATATATTTCAAAAAAAATTCCACTTTCACTCAGCTAGCGAATACAGCTAGCTAGTTTAGCCTACTCAAACACCTGGCTCAAGCGGAGAGGGAAGCTATTCAACACTAGAACTCTTCCAAGTCAGGGTAAGCTTTTCATTTTATAAATGTATTTGCACCGGGGCCTGCCAGTGGAACTGCTAAACTGCTTGCTGACTGTACACTGTACTGCAGGATTGTAGCAAGTTTACTACTGCATTAGCTGTAGTAGCTATGGTATCTATGACATTAGCTTATGTGGTGACAACGATGTAGGCTGSGTGTAGTGGTTATGATATGAAGGTTTGACTTGGAAAGGTTTTTTCACCTGGTCAAAGACAGCTGATGAGTTGAGCACTGAAGTCCACAAGCGAAGGGAAAGGGTGAGAAGGTGAGAGCGCGTAGCAAAATGTTCATGCTGTTTGTATGTGGCTGCTATGAAAGTGAACTATGTTTAAGTGTGATCAAGGGTGTATTCATTCCAGCTGATTCTGTTGGAAAACATAAAACGGAATCAAATGGAACAAAACGGGGYAAAGCAAACCTGAACCTCGTTTGCAACTGTTGGACTAATGATTACACCTTAGATCAGCTAGTGTGTGCAAGGTGGTACTGAATTTGTCACTGTCTGTCACCGTGATTACACAAATTTTTCTCAACCTGTGCACCTAAGTTGTAAACGTTTATTCATAGGCTAGCTAGGTTGTCGGAACCTCATGATGCATAAAGGGAAATTTTGAGTYTCACGTAGTAGACTTAACCTATCGATGTTATATTGAGCTGGGTGAATAGAATATGAATGACAGTCATCCAATATGCGATAATAGAAATAAGGCCATGCTCATAAAAAATATAACCTTCCTCCCTCATTTTAAACGTCACCGACTGCCACTGATTGTCATGCATGAGCACGTTAAATACAATGTCCTAACAACAATGAGATTTATTCAAATGAACACTTTCCATGTTCGATGAAAACCCAGAGATGAATATTTCCCCTGAAACAGAATCTGAGTTTTTTTATTTTTCAGAACCAGACTCACTGACGGTTGGGCATAATTCATTTACTGTAAATTGGAGTCTGTAATTTCCATGCGMTTTGAGTGTATCCAGGAAATTGTGTGCCCATGTGATGTCATAGTGGTAATGATGACTTGCATGAGATCAGAATAATTAATTGATAATGCCCGAGAAGCCGGTGTGTGGAGAATATATTGCCACGGGTGTTGTTAGGCCCGAGACTAATATACAGGTTACCAACATATTCAAATAATGATTGACATATTTTCATAACATTTTCATTTTGAAAACATACTATTTCGTCCTTCCACAAGACATAGTCCCGACACTAATCTAGGGTTGCGCTACCAAAGCCGGCTGGTTTTCGTTCTATGGGTTCAGTTGCTAGAGACGCCACCAGGTCGTTCAGTCTTTTTGTTCTGTATCTATCTATGGACGCAACACAGTCGTTCGTTCTAAGTGATCCGTTGCCATACTGGCTGGCAACATTGTCATCCCTTGCTTGCTAGCTAACCAACTACAGCTAACTTACAGTCACGTAAAAAAAACAGAAAAATGCAAAGTAGTTGCATTTGAATAAGTTGTTTTCTTCTGAGATTTATTTGGATACATCCAAAACAATGAACTAATGAGGAGCGATTTTGCCTGGCATAGAAAGTGTGCTTACTTGTCAGAACACTGTTGTTTAGAGCAGAGGAGCTAGCCAACAACACAGCTAACACAATCACTTCAAATTGATGCTGTAAAAACTGAAAACTAGCTTCAGTTCAATTTACCTTTTTTCCAATTTATATTTCTATGTATCCATAAAAATTTTGTCAGCTGATTCATGATTTAGACTGGCTGAGAAACGCTGCCCGTCACGTTCATTAGTATGGGACAGCTGGAGATCGAATTTGAATATTGAAACAATGTTGCAAATGTTGAGGAGACAGACAGACAGCAAGGTTTATACAAATGTCCGCTGTTGAAAACGAAATGTTAGTCTTAAAGAAATGMGAGGTAACGCCTTGATGTTTTTTATAGTGGAGATCAKGTTTTTACATTGCTTGGCTGATGAGACAGTGGATTGCGCAGTCAGATGGAACAGAGTAAATAYGCATTTTAACTTCATGATTTAGCCGGTGGAATAGACACTGGATGGAAGTCGCTTTTAACCAATCAGCATTCAGGATTAGACCCACACGAGAACTTGTTATGGATAGGGGGCAGCATTTTCACGTTTGGATGAAAAGCGTGCCCAGAGTAAACTGCCTGCGACTTAGTCCCAGTTGCTAATATATGCATAGTATTAGTAGATTTTGATAGAAAATACTCTGAAGTTTTTAAAACMGTTTGAATGATGTCTGTGAGTATAACAGAACTCATATGGCAGGGGCAAAACCTGAGAAATTCAACCAGGAAGTGGGAAATCTGAGGTTTGTAGATTTTCATCTCTTGGCCTATCGAATACACAGTGTCTATGGGGTCATTTTACACTTCCTAAGGCTTCCACTAGATGTCAACAGTCTTTAGAACCTTGTTTGAGGCTTCTACTGTAAGGTGGGGGCGAATGAGAGGGGAATGAGTCAGAGGTCTGCCAGAATGCCTTGAGCTCGTGACGCTCGTTCACGTGAGAGCGAACTCTGTTACATTGCTTTTCTACAGACAAAGGAATTCTCCGGTTGGAACATTATTGAAGATTTATGTTAAAAACATCCTAAAGATTGATTATATACTTCATTTGACATGTTTCTACGAACTGTAATATGACTTTTCGTCTGAACTTTTGCCTGGACCTGCTCGCGCATCGTGAGTTTAGATTGTGTACTGAACACACGAACCAAAAGGAGTAATTTGGACATAAATGATGGACTTTATGGAATAAATCAAACATTTATTGTGGAACTGGGATTCCTGGGAGTGCATTCTGATGAAGATCATCAAAGGTAAGTGAATACTTATAATGCTATTTCTGACTTATGTTGACTCCAACCTGGCGGATATCTTTTTGGGTTGTGTTGGTCTCTGAGCGCCTTACTCAGATTATTGCATGGTTTGCTTTTTCCTTAAAGTTTTATTAGATTTGACACAGCGGTTGCATTAAGGAGAAGTATATCTTTAAATATGTGAACAACACTTGTATCTTTTATCAATGTTTATTATGAGTATTTCTGTAAATTGATGTGGCTCTGTTCAAGTTCACAGGATGTTTTGGAGGCAAAGCCAAATGTAAACTGAGGTTTTTGGATATAAATATGAACTTGATCGAACAAAACATACATGTATTGTGTAACATGTTGTCCCGGGAGTGTCATCTGATGAAGAATATCAAAGGTTAGTGATTAATTTGATCAATATTTCTGCTTTTTGTGACACCTCTCTTTGGTTGGAAAATCGCTGTATGCTTTCTGTGACTAGTTGCTGACCTAACATAATGATATGTTCTGCTTCCGCCGAAAAGCCTTTTTGAAATCAGACACTGTGGTTGGATTAACGAGAATGTTATCTTTAAAATGGTGTCTAATACTTGTATGTTTGAGAAATTTGAATTATGAMATTTCTGTTGATTGAATTTGGCGCCCTGCACTTTCATTGGCTGTTGGCGAGGGGTTCCGCTAACGGAACGGGGTTCCGCTAGTCCTAGACAGGATAACCGAATTCTAAAGGTCTGACTATGGCTCTGAGGAAACTAGTCACAGAGGCATATACCTAGTACTGAAAAGTCAATGGTATGGTTTCTTGAGCGGAGCTAAACTTACAAGTACTGGACAGAGCTAAACTGGCAGGAGAGTTAATAGTGAGTAATGGGTAGGAGAAACATCAGGGATTAATATCATTACTTCAGTATAGTGGAGTTAGTCACAACATCTGATAAGGAGCTGGAACTACACATCTGATAAGGAGCTGGAACTACACATCTGATAAGTTCAGGAATATACATTTGCTTAACAAGTCACATAATAAGTAGCATGGACTCACTCTGTATGCAATAATAGTGTTTAACATGATTTTTTTAATGACTACCTCATCTCTCCACCCCACCTGTACAATTATCTGTAAGGTCCCTCAGTCGAGCAGTGAATTTCAAACAGATTCAAGCACAAAGACCAGCGTGGTTTTCCAATGCCTCGCAAAGAAGGGCACCTATTGGTAGACAAATAAACAACAGACAATGAATATCCCTTTGAGCATGGTGAAGTTATTAATACACTTTGGATGGCCTATCAATACACCCTGTCACTACAAAGATACAGGTATCCTTCCTAACTCAGTTGCCGGAGAGGAAGGAAACTGCTCTGGGATTTCACCATGAGGCCAATGGTGATTTAAAACAGTTACTGAGTTTAATGGCTGTGAAAATATCAAACTGAGGATGGATCAACAACGGGCTCCCGAGTGGCACAGTGGTGTAAGGCACTGCATACAGTACCTGGTTCTAATCCAGGCTGTATCACATCCGGCCYTGATTGGGAGTCCCATAGGGCGGTGCACAATTAGCCCAGCGTCATCAGGGTTTGGCCAGGGTAAGCCGTCATTGTAAATAAGAATTTGTTAGAAAAAAATAAATACAAAAATAAAGAATTTATTCTTAACTGACTTGCCTAGTTAAATAAAAAATACATTGTAGTTAATCCACAATACTAACCTAAATGACAGAGTGAAAAGAAGGAACGCCTTACAGAATACAAATATTCCAAAACATACATCATGTTTGCAATAAGGCACTAAAGTAATACTGCAAAAAAATGTGGCAAAGCAATTAACTTTTTGTCCTGAATACAAAGTGTTATGTTTAGGGGCAAATCAAATACAACACATTACTGAGTGATGGGTGATGGATATCCACAAATTAATACATACAATATGAAATGTAACATATCATATAAATGGAGTGTCTCAGATTTACATACAGAATAATACAAAATGCTCAGAGAACAGATGGGATTAGGAGCTGGAGCTCACACCTGATAAGGTGCTGGAACTCACACCTGCAAGCTGTGCTCATCAAAACAGTCTCCAAAGGAAACATTGTACCACACAGCAGGAATATGTCCCTTCTCCAAACACTGAACAAACCTCTTACGATATTGATCAAAATTCTACACTAAATGCTTCAATGAATCACAAACATTCATATCCATTGTATCTATATCTACATCTTCCCTCAAAGCAAAGTAATTAACCACCCCAAGAGCACAGAAATATCAACGCCAGACCTGGACTGCGTCCCAAATGAATGTACTACTTAATGTACTACTTTTGATAGGTCTCTGGTCAAAACGAGTGCATAAAATAGGGAATATGGTGACATTTGGGACGTAGCCCTGATTAAGGGATTGGAATGTGTGACCAGGTAGAATTGGAGGAGGCATACATACGACTCTAATCAATGATTGGTCACAGTGTACTCGGAAAATTGCCTTCTCGGAATGTGGAACCTAGCAGTCTTATCTGGCTCAAGGTAGTCTTCGCTTAATTGCTGATACACTAGATTATGCTCCAAATATTAGGCAGCCTAAGCAACCTGAAGTGAGGTACATCTTAAGCATTAAAATGTAACTGTGTATGCATAATACAGATTTCTGTTCAGATTCCTGGCTATCACTGCTGCCAAAGCCAATATAACATGTATATTCCAATAGCTCTCATCCATGCGATTTACATATATTTATGTGAAGTCACCTTGTCTTCAAACACTTAATGGTGTTAAGAATTTACAAAAATTCAGGAGAGGACCAGACTTGAATGCAACACTTAACTGGTTACCTTGACCGCAGCTCCCTACTAACTCAACAAGCACCAGCTGCTACTAACTTCCAATCAGCTTCCACACCTGTTGCAATACTTTAACTAGTTGCCGTGAACGCAGCTCCTCAACAGCATCAGCTGCAACTCATTGCTAATCAGCCTCCACACCTGTCCTGACTCTCCTTAATCACCACTGCCACCCTACGTAAACCTTACCAAACTAACATTCCTCCCGTGAGGGGATACAGGAAATGAGTTTATTATTAAGGGGCATATTGAGTAGAACATGATTAGATACGGTCTCAAATATTTAGTTGTCTTTTTATTTTTAAGAGAAACTGGGCTGGCAGGTAAGCTGTAGTTTCTCCCTGTCTCTGGCCCTCACTCCAGAACAGTCGGTGACGGTAATGCATCATAACGTTGGATGCCATCCACCAATAATCCCCACCGAAGAAGCATTCCTCCTGTGTTCCACAGTGCGTGTTGTAGAACACTGGCGTTACTAGCCTTGTCAAGTTCTGCTGAGCAAGTTTGCTGCACAGCAGGTTATTTGTAATATTTTGTCGAATCTCGCACCAGCTCCTCTCAGGTCTTGTTCTCTAACATTGTATTGTTTCTATCTTTAACCTTGCTGATGAAGTCAGTTGGTCCTTGCTGCTTAATGCTTTAGTTTTATTTCGTTGTCAATTGCAATTTCTATCCCTTGTTCCTCTCATATAATGGCCCAACAAGCTGCTTGCTTTCACACCGTTTCCTCTCCGACAAGCTGGCCAACTCCATGGTCCATTTCCACGTGCCCGCCCGAGCGCATTTCCCAAAGATCCATGACTCTGCTTCACTGAACGTACCAGCACATCTTCCGGCCACATGCCCTGCTCCTTTGTGTACCTATTTACCATATTGGCCACATCCATATCCTGCAGACCGACCTTCTCACTCTAGAAATGCCATCTTCATGTCACTGCATGGTCCAGCCATGATTGTTCTCACTTATGTTGCTATCTCCCTCATGCCCCCACTAAACTAATTCTCACTCTCTCTGTTTGGTTGACTATGGCTGCCAATCCTGGTGGGACCACAACCACCTCCACCCATGTTGCTACGGCATGAGGACACCACGCATCCAAGGGCCACCATGATAACATCGCAACACCACCAACTTGGCTTCCAAGTCTCAGATCAGGCCTGAAAGACTTCGACCCAGGCCCCCAAACCAGCTCTGGACCTGGCTTCTCCCTCAGCCTCAGATTACGACTTGACATTGGACACAGCCTAAGTCAAACAGCAGCTACCCCCAACAGCTCAGCAGGCCCACATTCTTTCCCGCCCTCTATCTAATACCCGACACAGGTACACATCCCTCTCCCTTATCTCATCCACTCTCCAAGCCGGCAGTGCACTACCTGCATCCAATGGCCTCTCTGGCCCCCAGACTCCCTTGCTTCTTGCAACTACTTTTTATTCCGGCCCCACTGATCGCTGCTATGGAAGTGGCTCACCTACCCTCTCTGCCAGCGTCAGCCTATCTCTCTCAGCATACTGCTTCCTCTACCCCCCCATATGCTCTGTCTCTGCCGCTGGTGCAACTGGTTTTCCAGTTGCCCGCTCTGGCCTCCCGGCTCCCTTGCCAGCTCGATCTTCACAGCCTTTGGATCCTCTTGCCCCCAGGTCTCACTTGCTCCATGTGTGCTTCTCTGGCAGCAGCTCACCCTCTTTCTCTGTCAGTGTTGACTGCTTTCCCTCAGGTCTCGCTGACCTCCTGGCTACCTTGCCTGCTCCTTCTTCACAGCCTCTGGCTCCCCTCCCCCATGCCCAGGTCCTCCTGGCCCCGTCTCAATCCAGTGATTCACCCTCTATCTGCCAGTGRTGACCACTTTCACTCAGGCCCCGCTGCCACCACTGCAATGTCTCCTCTGCTCTCTGCCAGCAACGAATCCTCACATCCCCCACCTACTTAGCCAGATGTGCCCACTGCCACCACAGCAGTGCTGCCACTGGCCTTCCCAGCTGCAACCCTGTCCCAGTTCAGTGAACCAACTGCTTCGCGGTTCATCATAACTGCTGGCCGTCTGGCCCTGGCTACAGCCACCAGAAACTCTCCCCACCTCAGGCCCCGCTGGCCCATGACTGTGACACACAGTGGTGGCTCATCCCCTCTGCCAGTGACGACTTCTCTTTTCATTGCTGGTCCCATGACTGCAATCTGTGCAGTGCGTCACCTTCCATCCCTACCAGCCATGAAATCCCAGACGGTTACGTGCCAACTAATCCTGCAGCGGTTCGGCCCCTGGTTTTACCAGCTGAGACCCTCTCCTCGATCAGTGAACCATCTGCCTCTGTTCAAGTCTTCAACTGCCTGCCACAGCCCAGCCTTGCCAATATCCCCCAATCTCCTTTTTCATCCTCTCTGTATGCATCCAGATGCTGAGGTTATTTCTCCATCGCAGTCTCTACGCTGGGATTTGTTTATTTTGGTGTTCTTTGGCTTCCTGCGATGTTCTGAGTTTATATCCTAATTTTCTACCTACATCTCTTCTCAGCATATCAGACATCGCCATCCTCGACAAAGATACCTTCACCATCACACAGGAAACTGACCAGTTTGGCAGAACCTCAAGTCTACCTGTTCTGGCTAACATCTGCCTTTACTAACCACTCACCTACTTCCTACAGCTCGGACAATCTCAACATGCCTCACTCTGATCCACTGTTCATCACCAAATGTGGTTTCATCGCCTCACCAATGGTTCCATTCCCATCTGAGACAAATACGATCACTGTATGGCTATCTTGTTGATCAATTCTCCGGACACTACTTCCACATCGGCGCTGCATCCATGGAATCTCGAAACAGCATCCCAGACCATACCATACAATTCCTTGCACGCTGGTCCTCTCAAGCCTATCGTCCAATAGAGCCCAAAGTGTTCTTCAATGGAATCTTCGAGAACCTTTTCACGAGTGAGTTCCAAATCAAACTTTTTATTTTATTTATGAAGAACATTTCAAACAGGGAATGCAATGCAGTGTGCTTAACAGGAAAAAACTATGAAAATAAAAGCTGAAATATTTACTACACAACAAACATAAGATAAAATAATGACAAACTGAACAACTTAAAAGCACCCTAAGGAAAAGCAAAACTACAAATCTTTTAAGATTTCTTGTAAATATGTCCAGTTTCGGCCCCCCTCAGGTTCTCTGGCTGGGGGCATAATAACTAAAGGCTGTCTCTTGGTCCTAGGCTGTGGGGTAGTTTAAAGGCCAGTGCCAGAGGACCTGAGGGAACAGTAGCAGACCCAAAATGTAACCTTGTGGAAGGCCACATGATATGTATTTTCTCTGAGGTCCTAAACCAATTTTAAAACTGGACTGGCGATGCCAACCCACCTCTCCAGTTTTTCCAGGAGGACATGATGGTCAACAGTGTTAAATGTAGCACTTTTTAAATCTCAGAGGACAAGGACAGAAAGCTGTTTGGCATCTAAGAACATTTACCACTTTAAGTAAGGCTGTCGCTTGGCTGTGATGGGCACAGAAATCAGATTGGAATTTTTCTGAAATACAGTTGTCACTTAAATCATTTAGCTGTTTGAACCCCAATTTCTCCAGACTTGTGCTTAAGAATGGAAGGTTGGAGATTATTCAGCTCAAAGCAATTTTGAACCAGTCTCGATTTCACCATAGCAATTTTTTGTGCAGTGGGGAAAGTGCCTGTGAACAGGGAATGATAAACAATATTTTGTACTTCAGATATGTAATTCACCCTTTTGAAGGTGGTGGGGATAATATTGAGAAGGCAGGTAGAAGGTTTAAGTTGTGATGCCACTTTCCTGAGCATGTCTGTGTCAACCAGGGACAATTAAATCCATAGTGCCTGTGTGTGTGGTAGGCTAGGGCACATATTATCAAACTTCTCATCAGGTCTTGCTTGACTGATACCCAGCCTAATGTTGGTTATCTTATCTCTGAAATATGCAGCAAACTCATCACATTTAGATGTGGAGGAAGGTTCGCAGGTTTGTGGGGGTAGGCTTTATCAGGCCATCCATGGTTGAGAAGAGCACTCTCGACTTATTCTGATTAATAATGATCAAGTTAGACATCAACATCAGGAGAGCACACATGCTCATCTCTCAGAACCTGCATTAACTCAAGCAGTGTCCTCTAGTCCCTGCCTCCTATTACGGACATCATCTACCTCACGCACTGAATCCTACCGATCCAGCCAAAAGAGGATTGGCTTCCTAGCTGAACCTGGTTCCTCAAGGTTTTCTTCCTTCAAGGGATTTTTTTCTTTCTTGCCACAGTCACTTCTTCTTGCTCTCCTGGGGTCTACACGCTGTACTACCTCAACTACACTGCTCAAAAAAATAAAGGGAACACTTAAACAACACAATGTAACTCCAAGTCAATCACACTTCTGTGAAATCAAACTGTCCACTTAGGAAGCAACAATGATTGACAATAAATTTCACATGCTGTTGTGCAAATGGAATAGACAACAGGTTGAAATTATAGGCAATTAGCAAGACACCCCCAATAAAGGAGTGGTTCTGCAGGTGGTGACCACAGACCACTTCTCAGTTCCTATGCTTCCTGGCTGATGTTTTGGTCACTTTTGAATGCTGGCGGTGCTTTCACTCTAGTGGTAGCATGAGACGGAGTCTACAACKCACACAAGTGGCTCAGGTAGTGCAGCTCATCCAGGATGGCACATCAATGCGAGCTGTGGCAAGAAGGTTTGCTGTGTCTGTCAGCGTAGTGTCCAGAGCATGGAGGCGCTACCAGGAGACAGGCCAGTACATCAGGAGACGTGGAGGAGGCCGTAGGAGGGCAACAACCCAGCAGCAGGACCGCTACCTCCGCCTTTGTGCAAGAAGGAGCAGGAGGAGCATTGCCAGAGCCCTGCAAAATGACCTCCAGCAGGCCACAAATGTGCATGTGTCTGCTCAAACGGTCAGAAACAGACTCCATGAGGGTGGTATGAGGGCCCGATGTCCACAGGTGGGGGTTGTGTTTACAGCCCAACCGTGCAGGACGTTTGGCATTTGCCAGAGAACACCAAGATTGGCAAATTCGCCACTGGCGCCCTGTGCTCTTCACAGATGAAAGCAGGTTCACACTGAGCACATGTGACAGACGTGACCGAGTCTGGAGACGCCGTGGAGAACGTTCTGCTGCCTGCAACATCCTCCAGCATGACCGTGCTGGAGTCAGGCTACCCCTGTGCTCGCCAGAGGTAGCCTGACTGCCATTAGGTACCGAGATGAGATCCTCAGACCCCTTGTGAGACCATATGCTGGTGCGGTTGGCCCTGGGTTCCTCCTAATGCAAGACAATGCTAGACCTCATGTGGCTGGAGTGTGTCAGCAGTTCCTGCAAGAGGAAGGCATTGATGCTATGGACTGGCCCGCCCGTTCCCCAGACCTGAATCCAATTGAGCACATCTGGGACATCATGTCTCGCTCCATCCACCAACGCCACGTTGCACCACAGACTGTCCAGGAGTTGGCGGATGCTTTAGTCCAGGTCTGGGAGGAGATCCCTCAGGAGACCATCCGCCACCTCATCAGGAGCATGCCCAGGCGTTGTAGGGAGGTCATACAGGCACGTGGAGGCCACACACAGTACTGAGCCTCATTTTGACTTGTTTTAAGGACATTACATCAGTTGGATCAGCCTGTAGTGTGGTTTTCCACTTTAATTTTGAGTGTGACTCCAAATCCAGACGACCATGGGTTGATAAATTTGATTTCCATTGATAATTTTTGTGTGATTTTGTTGTCAGCACATTCAACTATGTAAAGAAAAAAGTATTTAATAAGAATATTTCATTCATTCAGATCTAGGATGTGTTATTTTAGTGTTCCCTTTATTTTTTGGAGCAGTGTATATTGCCAACCATTCAGCACCTGCAGTCCAGAATGGCTCACTTCCTCTCCAGAGTAATTTGGCCTTCTCTTCTTGGGGATTGGCACTACCATGGCCTGACGATAATGTCTACCTGAGACGCCAAACCAAAATCTAAAGTCCACTTCCGGATCCTTCATCTGGAGCCTTCGGCTTTATCCGACCCATTTTCATTCCCCTCCTGAATTTTTCTCATGTCCATTAAATTTGCTCTAAATATTTTTAACTAATTACAATGTCTGGTCCTTAAACTTGAGAAATATGGGTTATTAAGGTTATGAATTTAAAAATAGAAGCACATTTATCTGTGCTGCGTATGGGTACATTTGTGATAAAGGCCTGCAATTAATACCTCATAGATGCAATTGGTAAAATGTAGTGATGTCGACAGTACTTGAGCATAAAATCACACTCTTGTTTATCACAAATGTTCTGTTATCTGGTGCTTCCTTTCTCTGGCGAGGATATTAGTGGATAGCAGATGCAGCACCTTTAAAAACACCTCAAGACACCCTTGCAAAGCACCTGCCTAATTTCCACCTGACGTTTCCATGTCATCTTTTCAGATGCAGAGAAAATTAACTTGCCGTGACCCAAGAATTGTAGTCCACCATTGTCAAGGTGGCTGCTTGCTGGAGGAACATTTTGCACAGCGCTCTCTCACCTGCATATAGGCTTTGTAAGCAGTGATGTGGTAAAAAATGTTTTGTTAAACTATAAACTCCAGTGGACGATCAAGATAATGAGACAGTTTTTTGTTTTATTTGGGTGATGTCTGTAGACACGGCAGGAGTTGCAGACTATTAAAAAGTTGCCTTATATCCAGCACCTCACAAACCTGTCAGTCGTGTCTATAGTTGCCTCCCTTGTACAGCCACTTGCCGTTGGTCAGTTGAGCTCGACTCCAAGCTGGGGTAGTTAATTTCACGTCTCACTGGGCATCGGCTTGTGCCGCATCTCGTGAGAGGGTGGAGTTAGCCGTTTGAGTAGTGAATTTGCTTGCTAACTGGGCAAACTCTGGACTGATGGTTATTGCATCATGGTAGTCACGGTGCTTTCAAGACAACTGGGAACATTGGAGGTGGGGGGGAACGAGGTCAAATCATGTCAGTGATWMGAAGGTCGGAGCTCTAGAAAGATGTTAGTCTCAGTGGAGGGAGCAGCAAAGGGTCCGCCCCTCATGGTCCCTGCTCTCTCCTTCCTTTCCTCTGGTGAGACTGACCAGAGAGAGGGGACACAGTCTTCCACCTGACGGCAAACTGGAGTTGCACCGCATCTGCCTCATGCACAAATTCATGTTGGTCTTATGACCAGAAAATGTGAAATATTCCTCTATTAAAATAGACAAGACACCCTGCTAATAATAATAAAAACTGCAGCGCGGGTGGAAGTAGGGAGAAGCGTTTCTAATGTTGTAAGAGTCTTGAATAAAAACTGTGACAATGCTGAATAAAAACTTAGACATGAACTCAATAAAAACAGCAGCTATTTGCCCTATTCTATTAGTCTTTCTCTCTGGTCATGGTTTTAAAAGTTACGAAATCTCACATAGGCTAGGGGTTGTGGAAGCTGTAGGAACAGTGATATGAGCTAACCGAGTAGGCACACTAGATGGCTTTTCTACATAAATTACTTCTAGGAATGCTTTGACTGATTTGGTTGGTGACCACTGGATTAGTGTCCGCACAGATTAAAAGGTTGAGATTACGATCCCCATCTGAGTCATACCAAAGACTGTAAAAATGGGACCTGGTGCTCCTCTGCTTGGCACTCAGCATTACGGAGATAGATTGGGGGTAAGGCCCTGCAATAGACTAGCGTCCTGTCCAGGGGCTGTACTTGTGCAGCAAGCTGCCTCACACTACAGAAACACTAGATAGGCTCCTGCTCCTATTAGCTCTTCCGATTGCACAAGCCAATGCTCGTGCAAGGCTACTTAGTATACCTATTCTAGCCTTTGTCTTCAATTCAGTGCCTTTGAACATTGAATGAACTACTGTAGAATATTCTTTGTGTTCACAGTTGGCAATGCATATAGTAGTTCGTCCTACCAATAGAAGTCTTAATGCCATAGGGACATTCATATAGAGCATCAAAGAGTACTATCAAATATTTGTAGCCATAGAAATGCTGGGTAACTATTCTGTGATGTTGATGACAGATCATTTAAAGAGGGTTGTATTCTGGGAAATCAGTGGTCGGGGGAGGGTTGATCCCATGGGTTCAAGATTTTATATATAATTCAGATACAAATCTCATATCAATTGGCTGTTCAATAACAGTACGTACCGGTGGCTTAGTAATATTGTTGTAGGGGAGAGAGCACATTTTTTTTCTCAGTTTGACAGATGTAGCCAATTGAATATCCTATTATTATAGAAATCAAATCAAATTTTAATTTCACGCTTCGTAAACAGGTGTAGACTAACAACGAAATGCTTACTTTTGGGTCCTTTTCCAACAATGCAGAATTAAGATGAAGATAAAAAAAAAATATAGAAATATGCKTAAAATGCAACCTCCAATTGCAACGTCTGCCCATGCCTCCACATATTGTCTAAATATTTTTTCTATATATATGTTTAATACCCTCAAACACCAAGTTAGGCAAAGGCTACCTAATTTCAAAATAGGCCATCATCAATGCCAATCGTGAATTTATTATTCTTCACGTTTTACCGGTGAAATGTCCAAACTGCAACTCCATGAAAATCTTCTTGAATTACCTTTTCGTGTGCGAATTAGTGTTGGTGTTGACTATTAGCCTTGTATTTTGTTTCAATCKAGTCATATATCCTGCCCAGTGGAGGCTGCTAAGGGGAGGACGGCTCATAATAATGGCCAGAACGGAGTGAATTTTGAGGGGTTTGTCATGTGTTTGATACCATTCCATTCACTCCATTCCAGCCATTGCACTCCATTTCTGCCATTATTATGAGCAGTCCTCCCCTCAGCAGCCTCCACTGATTTGCCTGGTGGCACGCTCTGAGTTTTGATGCATTTTCATAATTTTTTGACTTTTCAGCTTTAGCTAAGCATCCTAAAATCTCATTAGAAATGAGGATGTGTTTTTAGTGTAACAGTAACGTTAGAGGCCTACAATGCTATGCTATTATATTCAGTTCTGTTATGTAACATGCAAATTAATCATCATGTGATCTTGCAAGACATTGATTCAGCTTTGAGATAACTTTACTTAACGAGCACCATTGTGAGAAGTTATAATCTTCTACTTGTAATAGAAATTTGGCTTGGCACCTAAAACCCTCACACACTTTTACAGATGCACAATTGAGAGCATCCTGTCGGGCTATATCACCGCCCGCAACTGCAGAGCTCACCAGAATGTGGTGCAGCCTGCCCAAAGCATCACCAGGGGCAAACTACTTGCCCTCCAGGACACCTATAGCACCCGATGTCACAGGAAGGTCAAAAAGATCCGGACAACAACCACCTTTACTGACCTCCAGAAGGTGAGTGCATCAAAGCTGGAACCAAAAAAACGGAAAAACAGCTATCTCAAGGCCATCAGACTGTTAAATAGCCTTCACTAGCACATTAGTGGCTGCTGCCTATAGACCTAGACTTGAAATCACTGGCCACTTTAATAAATGGAACACTAGTTCCTTTAATAATGTTTACATAGTTTGCATTACTCATACGTATATACTGTATTCTATTCTACTGTATCTTAGTCTATGCCGCTCTGACATTGCTCGTCCATATATTCATATATTCTTAATTCCATTCCTTTACTTAGATTTGTGTGTATTGGGTATATGTTGTGAAATTGTTAGATATTACTTGTTAGATATTACTGCACTGTCGGAGCTAGAAACATAAGCATTTCGCTACACCCGCAATAACATCTGTTAAACATGTGTATGTAACCAATTAAATGTGATTTAATTTGAATAAGTGATGCTGAAGGATAGCTGAAAGATAGCTCTGCCATTTGGCCAGTTCACTAACAAACAACAATTTCCAGTAGGCCTATATCCTAATAGCTATATCATGTAGTCGTAGGCCTAAATGTAGACTATAGCCTGATGTAAATACAAATACATTTAACTTAAAAATCTAGAGTTGATGTCCCCACCACGTGGAAATTGAATTAGCATAATAAAAAAGACCCCATAAAAATCTGTCTGTGAAAGCTAGATATCAGTTGTTTTGCATGGGGTATGTCTCAATCGATCACATCCACCGATGTCAGCCATCTGCAGCTGCGGTGAAAGGTAGCAAAGCTACAGCGGTGTGTCAGACCATGAGACATACAAAAATAATCAGTCTTATCGCGAAAACGTCTATCGTTTCTGAGCAGAAAGATGAGACACTCACGAACACGATGGTGTTCTCTGTTTTGCTCTACACGCTGCAAAGACACCCTAACTCTTCGCCATTGTACACGATGGCCCATTGCTCTGAGACTTCCTTTGACCATTCTAAAGCCCGCATGGGGCATCCTTGCATTAATGGCGCTGACTTTCTGGTCTAACTCTTCATCTGAGATATCAGAATAGCATTCCCTGACAGACATATTATGTTCTTTCATCCTTCTGTAAAAAAAGCTAACTGTTACACTGTCATGAAATATGATTATATATTGACTATGAAACAAATAGGACATGGCCTGCTTATGAGTTGCCATGAAAAAAAGTTTGATTAGTTCAACTGAAATGACAAGAACAGGTGTTCGTAGCTAAATGCTTTTGGTAAGCTTGAGAATACAAATTGTATGATTTATCATTCTACGGTGTGTATGTGTGTAATGTAGTAGAATGTTATGAACCGACACTAAATCGTAGAAGCTAACTACCTGCTATGTAAAAGTTGGATGGAAGAACGCCCAGTGCTGCTTACCTGAGATGCCATCATCACACAGTCCTTCTTCGTAGGTGTCCGCTATGACTTCCTTTGTGTTGGAAAAAAGTTGCTTTCAGGAAGAAAAAAAATTGATTGAAAATAAAGAAGTTGTGCTCTTGACAAAAATACACAAATGTACCTCAATAGCATATAACAATTTGCCTGTGAATAACCAGACCGTCATACAAACTTGCTCTGCAGAATTCTTGACGCATAACTGAAGGTGCTGCCATAACTTGCCACCACGCCCACAAGCGAGCCACTCAGGCGCATAATGACGCGTGGAAGAGGGCGAAGAACGAGTTGGGAGTAACAACAATTTGTTGCAAGTTGGGGAGGGGGGCTAATAGCTGAACAATAGACTATTCAACCTTTACTAAAGACCAGTCTCAATGTCAACAGTGAAGAGGCGACTGGCCTTCTAGGCAGAGTTGCAAAGAAAAAGCAAAGAAAAAGCCATATCTCAGACTGGCTAATAAAAAGACAAGATCAAGATGGGCAAAAGAACACAGACACTGGACATAGGAACCCTGCCTAAAAGGCCATCATCGTGGAGTCGCCTCTTCACTGTTGACATTGAGACTGGTGTTTTGCTATTATATTTACAATGACGGCCTACCCCGGGCCAAACCCTAACAACATACTAACAATGGTACTATTTAATGAAGCTGCCAGTTGAGGACTTGTGAGGCATCTGTTTCTCAAACTAGACACTTTGATGTACTTGTCCTCTTACTCAGTTGTGCACCAAGGCCTCCCACTCCTCTTTCTATTCTGGTTAGAGCCAGTTTGCGCTGTTCTGTGAAGGGAGTAGTACACAGCATTGTACAGGAATAGACTGACATGTTTCAGAAGAAATGTCTTTGTTTCCTGCCATTTTGAGCCTGTTACTGAACCCACAAATGCTGATGCTCCAGATACTCAACTAGTCTAAAGAAGGCCAGTTTTATTGCTTCTTTAATCAGGACAACAGTTTTCAGCTGTGCTAACATAAGAGTTTTCTAATGATCAATTAGCCTTTCAAAATGATAAACTTGGATCATCTAACACAATGTGCCATTGGAACATAGGAGTGATGGTTGCTTATAATGGGCCTCTGTACACCTATGTAGATATTCCATAAAAAAATCTGCCATTTTCAGTTACAATAGTCATTTACAACATTAACGATAACTACACTGTACAGTGGCTTGCGAAAGTATTCACCCCCTTGGCATTTTTACTATTTTGTTGCCTTACAACCTGGAAATAAAATAGTTTTTTGGGGGGGGTAATCATTTGATTTACACACCATGCCTACCACTTTGAAGATGCAACATATAATTTTTTATTGTGAAACAAACAAGAAATAAGACAAAAAAAGGAAAACTTGAGRGTGCATAACTATTCACCCCACAAAAGTCAATACTTTGTAGAGCCACCTTTTGCAGCAATTACAGCTGCAAGTATCTTGGGGTATGTCTCTATAAGCTTGGCACATCTAGCCACTGGGATTTTTGCCCATTCTTCAAGGCAATACTGCTCCAGCTCCTTCAAGTTGGTGTACAGAAATCTTTAAGTCATACCACAGATTCTCAATTGGATTGAGGTCTGGGCTTTAACTAGGCCATCCAAGACATGTAAATGTTTCCCCTTAAACCACTCGAGTGTTGTTTTAGCAGTATGCTTAGGGTCATTATCCTGCTGGAAGGTGAACCTCCGTCCCAGTCTCAAATCTCTGGAAGACTGAAACAGGTTTCCCTCAAGGATTTCCCTGTATTTAGTGCCATACATCATTCCTTCAATTCTGACCAGTTTCCCAGTCCCTGCTGATGGAAAAACATCCCCAAGGCATGATGCTGCCACCACCATGCTTCACTGTGGGGATAGGGTCTCGGGGGGATGAGAGGTGTTGGGTTTGTGCCAGACATAACGTTTTCCATGATGGCCAGAAAGCTCTCATCACCCCGAGTACCTTCTTCCATATGTTTGGAGAGTCTCCCACATGTCTTTTGGCAAACACCAAACGTGTTTGCTTATTTTTTTCTTTAAGCAATGTATTTTTTTCTGGCCAGTTCCGTAAATCCTAGCTGTGTGGAGTGTACTGCTTAAAGTGGTCCTATGGACAGATACTCCAATCTCCGCTGTGGAGCTTTGCAGCTCCTTCAGGGTTATCTTTGGTCCTCTTTGTTGCCTCCTGATTAATGCCTCCTTCCTGGTCCGTGCGTTTTGGTGGGTGCCCTCTCTTGGCAGGTTTGTGGTGCATATTCTTTCAATTTTTTAATAATGTATTTAATGGTGCTCCTTGGGATGTTCAAAGTTTCGGAATATTTTTTATAACCCAATCCTGAATTGTACTTCTCCAAACTTTGTCCCTGACCTGTTTGGAAGCTCCTTGGTCTTCACTGGTGCCGCTTGCTTGGTGGTGCCCCTTGCTCAGTGGTGTTGCAGATTCTGGGGCCTTACAGACATATAAATATATATAATATAATATATAATATATATATATAATATATACTATATATATATACTGAGATCATGTACAGATCATGTACACTTAGATTGCACACAGGTGACTTTATTTAAACTAATTATGTGACTTCTGAGGTAATTGGTTGCACCAGATCGTATTTAGGGCTTCATAGCAAAAGGGGTGAATACGTATGCACACAAGTTTTTTCATTTCACTCAACCATTTTGACTATTTTGTGTATGTCCATTACATGAAAAACAAAAAAATCAATTTAAATACAGGTTGTAATGCAACAAAATAGGAAAACGCCAAGGGGTGAAATACTTTTGCAAGACACTGTATTTCTGATCAATTAGATGTTATTTGAATGGACACAAAAAATGTGCTTTCTTTCAAAAACAAGGACATTTCTAAGTGATCCCATACTTTTGAACGGTAGTGCATATATATAAATATATAATTTTTTGTTTTGCTAATTAAAATAAACTGAATAGCAACTATAAGGCATTAGCAATAGCTAATATGATAAACATAGCACAACAATATATACAAGGCCAACTTGCATAGGTAATAAGTTAGCATGCTAGGCTAGCAGGCTGGATAAGGCCATGGGGGCCGTTATCTTAGATTGCATAAACAACAACAACAACACTGGCCGGCTGCCATCTTAAGGTCGATGCAGGAATGGCAATCAGATAGTTACATACTAGCTTACAGTACAACCAGACATAAATGCCCAGAGTGCTCCTCACTCTGCCACTGCTTGCTGAAGACTGTCCTGCCACCCCAATGGTGGAACCAGCTTCCCCCTGATGCTAGGACAGCAGAGTCCCTGCCCATCTTCCCGAAAACTCCTTGAAACCCTACCTCTTCAAAGGTATCTTAAATAATCATCCTCTTCACCTTGGACCCCCCCCCCAAAAAAAAACACATTTAAAAAAAGACTGAACCGCCCCCACCCCTTCTAGTTCTTTCTTTGCTGATAGCTACTTTGAGGAAATGTGTACTTACTATGTGGTGTACCTACTATGTTGTCCACCTAGCTAGAAGATGAAGGTACTAACTGTAAGTCGCTTTGTATAAAAACGTCTGCTAAATGACTAAAATGTCAAATGTAACAATGACATTTATTCAATTGAGCACTTTCCATGTTTGATGAAAACCCAAAAATAAATATTGCCCCTCAAACACAATCTGAGTGTTGAGTTTATAGATTTTTTCGAGAACCACACTGACTGAAGGTTGGGCATGATTGATTACTGTGAATTGGGTCTGTAATTTCCAATGCGATTCGAGTGTGCCCTGGTGATGTGTGCCCATGTGATGTGTGGTGGTTCAGCATAATGAGCAGATAAGGAAGTTCTAAACGTCTGACTATGAGTGTTTGAGTTTATAGATTTTTTTCGAGAACCACACTGACTGAAGGTTGGGCATGATTGATTTACTGTGAATTGGGGTCTGTAATTTCCAATGCGATTCGAGTGTGCCCTGGTGATTTGTGCCCCATGTGATGTGGTGGTGGTCAGCATAATGAGCAGATAAGGAAGTTCTAAACGTCTGACTATGGCTCTGAGGGAACTAGTCACAGAGACATATACCTAGTACTGAAAGGTCAATGGTATGGTTTCTTCGCAAATTAAAAGATTAAAATGGGGGGTATATTTCTTTATCCTAACAGCTGCCCTATATGCAAAGAGAAGACACTCCAAATCCGCCTACATATCGTGTTTCTGAATTCGGCAGCAAATTGCTTCACTGTTTTTATCAATGAGCTGCTTCCTTTGGCACACAGTATCTTGCATATCAATAAAAAAGCTGATTTTCCTGCAATTGTAAAGATCATCGCTATACATGAGGAACATATGCCAACACTAACTGTGTTTTCCTCTGAACAGACTCATCTGACTGGCCCTCAGTTTGTTCCCGGAGTCTAGCTCTCAGCATGTGGACTGGGTGACAAAGTCAAGCATTTAGCCATCTGTTCTTGGTTATTGTCTGCAGTGGCAGGCCAATAACCCAGCATTCAGCAGCAGATGTATGGACGGGCCACAAGGCCTGGGAAATGTAATCTCACTGCTCAAAAGTGTGAATTGTTACAGAATGGATAAAAAAAGGTGTGAGGAGAATGAAGCCAAGATTTTTCCATCTGTGTGACACACCAGACAGGTATTTGGGCAGAGCTAAAGTAGCGGGTCAAATTTAGAAGGATAATTCCTTGAACAATGAGAGATACTGTTGAAATGCTTCTCAGAATAATGTTGCATTGTCATATCTTTTCTTGCATGGACATATACATTTTTGGAATAGATATTACCTACATAAAGACAAACACCAACATAAACAAATCCTTAAGCCTTGTGCCATAGGTTTCTCAATCTTCAAATGCATCTTGCCATAAAGTTACACAGAATGAGCTCTTCCATTATGGACAGTGGACAGGAGTTTGATATTGAATGGAAGCGTTAGTAGTGACAGAAGTGGTGGATGGTTTCAATTGTCAACACTTCCTTACAATCCTTTACACATATATGGTGTATCATGATGTTGTCTATAGTGCATCAAAAACATGTTTCTCATTCAACACTATTCAATAACTGATAGATTTGAATTGTTTTGAACAGGATATAGTTGTTAATCAAAACAACCTGAATATAATGAAAACAGTGACTGACGTAATACTGCTAATCACCAATAAGCATCATTCCATTATAGTTACATTGAGTAGTGTTCAGTTCAATCCCAACCATGTGTAATGTACAAAAAAAGTGAAACTAAAGGCTCCCAAAAAGAATAAACCTTTAATACCCATCAAACTTCAGTTATGACAACATGCCCATTACTGTATAGTTAGCACTTCGTTTCTTCAACTTACGGTATACACAGCTTGTCCCAGAAATCAAAATGAATGTCTTCACACCTCCGATTGGATCTATTCCCAGGCATATTGACACTGCTTTGCATGACAAAATACCACAGGGATGTGAAGAGTAGGTCGTTTAGGTTTTTATACTCATTAGGCAGACTCAATATGCTGTTTCTGTCCATAGGTATTTTAGATTGGACTCTCTGTGGTCCTATAATCCATGATATTGTCTAGTATCCTGCCCTAAAACATACCAACATGGGAGTGTGAGGGTTTTTATACTGAATAAAGGGATACTAGGCAGAGACTCCATATCAGCTATCCATTTGTTTCTGTCCATGGGTATTTTAGACTGCACTCTCTGTGGGCTTATTATCAGAGGTTGTGTCCCAAATGGTACCCTAATCCCTATATAGTGTACTACTTTTCACCATTGCCCTATGGGTCCTGGTCAAGGGCTCCAGAATGGTGCAGCGGTCTAAGGCACTGCATCTCAGTGCTAGAGGTGTCACTACAAACCCTGGTTCGATACCAGGCTGTATCACAACCATCTGTGATTGGGAGTCCCATAGGTCAACGCACAATTGGCCCAGAGTCGTCCGGGTTAGGGGAGGGTTTGGCCGGGTAGGCCGTCATTGTAAATAAGAATTTGTTCTTAACTGACTTGTCTAGTTAAATATTGTGCAGCGGCGTGACTTTGAGGGCTGTAGAAAGACCTCCTTATGGTCACCTGTCTCCAACCAACATCTAGTAGATTCATACAATGTTTAACGCTTGAGAACATCTAATCTGACCAGGAAAAAAAGCACTGTGGAAGTGTAGAAATGTAGAAATTGTCTAAATTCTTCCATTTAAAGTACTAGCTATGTTCTCCAGGGTTCCAACTAACACAGAGAGCAGAGCAGTGTTTGTGTGATGAACAGCAACTGATGACGCCAATCCTCTCCTCTTTATCTTCCTGATCTAGTCTGTACCGCTGTTTGAACCGAATGAAGACACGCAGACAGATCGACAGGTTGGCATTCATCAGATCCATCTCCTCTTCTCTGACAGCGTGTCTCAGATGAACTTCCTCTGATTATCATTCTGCTTCCTATGAATCACCAATCCCACCAAACCTGTCTGTCTGTGTGACAAACCAAACTGTTTATTCTCATAAAGATTAGCACCTTGTGAAAGGAAGGTGGCGATTAGCCAGAGTGTTTTAGAGTGAGCCTAATGTTGTGAGTTCCGTTCAAAGCTTTTCTGAGAATTTGGTCTGTCAACGTGTTCTAGCTGTGGGTGYTAAGGAAGCAGTGTTTCAAAGAAAACCGTTAAATGGCTATGCTTTTATTTTTATCCAGGATAATGCAGAGCAAGCACACAAAATTACAGGTTATGCTTGCCACGGAACTTTCTGAAGTACAGTGAYGTAAAAAAAAATAAAAAATAGACAAAAAAAACAACATTTGGAACATAATACTGTATTTACATAAGTTTTGTCAGTGGGATGTTCGATTCGATATGTTTGTTCAATACATGTTCTCATGTATATTGGTCAACAGATTTTGAGATGTTATTACTGTGTGTGCTGTAGAGGGAATCTCTATGGCTAAGACATCTAAATCTCTCAATGAAGCAAATGCATCATCATAATACCAAAATACTTTCAACTCAATAGTCCAAACATGTATTGTATCATCTTCATAACCGTACTGCAGGTACATACAGTATAAATCCATCCAGGCATTATTATATTTTCAGTACTGTACCACCGGAGAGAAATATTAGACAGCGATTGTTATAAAGACATTAATTAATTCAACATTTACATTTTTAAAGAATATTTACACTCCCATGAATGACAGTATCAACACCTTTCAAAGTCTATCATCTACACTTGTGTCATATTACCAGTACAAACAGTGTGTACAAAACACAGTAAACAATATGTGGTCATCACTAGTTACTACAGCCACAAAGTCATAAACCCAGCCTATTTCTACAATTTCTCTAAAATATGGTTTCAAACCTAACCCTAACCTTAACCCAATCCTTAACCACACTGCTAACCTTATGCCTAACCCTAACCTTAAATTAAGACCGAAAAGKAAACTTTAGTTTCCATTATTGTTTACGATATAGCCAATTTTTGGTTTTGTGGCTGTGGTAACTACTTGAAACCACAATACATGGATGCATTTACATATTATTTGTTGTCTTCTTCAAATCTTGGTCAGCCATCTTGTTTTGACAGTTGCTGATGGTCTTTTACTGCATGTACTGTGTGTATAATGTACTGTGAATGTAATTAACGTCTCTAGGGCTTGGCAAGGCATGTCCTTCCTTAATCAGATTCACTGGATTAGTCCAACATCGAGAAGGTCGGAAGGTGGATAGTTGGACCTATATGAAATACTCCTTTTGGTTTTCACTTAGTATGTTCTGTGAGGTGGGCTCGCTGTGGAAAGGGTATTCAGGACTGTCGGCCTCAGGTTTGATTCCCTGGGGTTCTTGGGTGTGGAATGTCTCTTTCCGTCGATACAGGAACCTTGCCATTATTGCCAACGCACACAGAATCACAAATATCCCCACAGCAATCACACCTGCGAAGGAGTACAAAACATTAAGTTAGGAAACAACAAAACAGCACTCATTTGAAAACAGAAAGATCGAGTCCAATTTAATGGTGTAAAAATGCACTTTAACAGAGTGCTTTTTTAAGAAATAAAACACTGAAGAATTCTAACGTGAAACCAATTAACATCATTTCACATTGTGACATCTCTATAGGTTTCCTTTTTCAGAAGCAAAAATAGAGAAAGCACAGTGGCTTTCAGAACACATTAACTCCTTTCTCAGCATTCTCAAGTTTAGTTCTGCGACATTTGTCTACGGCGTAGAAGCCTTAAGATAAATAATATGCCAATTTCTCTTGTGGGTATTTCATTGCTATTACCCGGCCTGCCTGATTTCCGTTGCTAATCTAAACTCTAAAAGGCATTACACAAGCTTCTAAAAGCTGTAAATGCATCTCTGTACAAGGCACAGCACAAAGATCTCCAGTTCAATTCTCACAAACGTAGCAGGCATTCATTTCATAAACCTTAGCTACAGTCCTTGTACACTGCAATGCTATGTATGGTGCATTTCATTATCAAGAGAAAATGATACATCTTTTTGGGAAACCAGAACACACCCAGACTCAATTTAATGGTAAATTACAATGGTTCTAAAAAGAAAAAATATTTGAAGATAGCTGTAAAAGTTCCTTAATCAGCAAATAATTTCTTTAAAAGTTTAATTCGTTTTGGTGTCCTTTGTGCATTTGGCACTGAGTCAGCCTGTATAAGGAGGACTTTGAACTACTTTCTATATTCCAGCAACTGAACCAACTGGAACCTAATCAACCACCGCTTCAAAGCTTTGGGATGTGATGCTGCAAACATGCCATATCTTATGTTGAAATATTGTATTTATTTATTTCACTTTTATTTATCCAGGTTTGTCTCATTCAGAAAAACATATTTTTTTCAAGTGACATTTATCTTTGTCTATTTTGAACAGGATCATTTCTTATCTGACATGTTGTTTTACTGACTACAATATAAGTATGGTTTATTATGACACTATAAGTGAAACACATGAGAAACATGTTCCCGTTACCTCCAATCAATGCAGAGTCACTCTTGATTGCATTGACTATAGGCTCACCAGTACCTACTGTACCTAAATGATCTACAGCAGAGAGAGACAGAGATTGAGAGAGAGAGAGAGACAGAAAGACAGAGAGCGAGCAAGAGAAACACAGACAGAAAGAGAGAGATACACAGAGAGAGAGCGAGCGAGAGAGAGAGAGACATACAGAAAGAGAGAGAGACAGAAAGACAGAGAGAGCGAGGGAAACAGACAGAGAGAGATACACAGAAATAGTGAGAGGCAGCAGAAAGAGAAAGAGAGAAAAGGGGACAGGAGAGAGAGAGAGTCAGTAACATCAAGGGTCATCAGTCCATGCAGGATTCATTTAACACTACACCCTAAGTCCTAAACTGCATGAGGAGGACCACAGAAGATAGATTATGCAAATGAAAAATGCCTCTCATCCAAATGAATGAACTCATCTGTCACAATGTAATCACTTTCATTCTCATCTAATTAACAAGGAAGATGGTGTATGTATTAAATGGGCCCTTGATAAAGTTTGAAAAAGCAGTTTGGAAAAAAGTGTAGATTCTCAAGTGGAATTAAAGAAAAACAAAAGGCACTCAAGCAGAAGAGGGAGTGAGAGAGAGAGAGAGAGAGAGAGAGAGAGAGAGAGAGAGAGAGACGGAAAAGGGTTGACCAAGAGTCCCTGCTATTACCACAGACTCCGCCCATCATAGGGAACTTGACACCTCCCCTCTTACCTGATAGGGAGTGTGTAGTTTCAGCTGGGTAGGGATTGGCTGGAGATGAGGAGCCACAGGTGGACTCTGCTAGGGATCCAATCACTATAACTGGGCTGGTGTTGGGGTAGAGCAGCGCTGCCTTCAGTGGGGCTACGGAGTTAAACTGGACCACCGACAGACAGCCACTGAAACCCTGGGAGTTCAGCCTGGCAATCTCTGGATCCAGCTCACCAGACTCTAAACACAAACGCACACACACACACCCATGCACACAACCAAAAATGCAGAAACAGTCAGTGAGATCAGAGGTAAGTCAGATCATTACGTACTGTAATGGATGAAGGTATAGATTAAAATAGATCCCCTACATCAGGGGTGTCAAACTCAATCCATGGATGGCCTAGTGTCTGCTGGTTTTTGTTTTTCCCCTTTCAATAAAGACCTAGTCAACCAGGTGAGGGGAGTGCTTACTAATTAGTGATCTTACTTCATCAATCAAGTACAAGGGAGGAGCGAAAACCCGCAGATACTCGGCCCCCCACTAATGTGCAGTATAGTGATCAGTCTAAGGTAAAAGAAGTGGGATTCATTGCTCTCAGAGTAATATTGATTGATTAGGCAGAAAGTTCATCAACAGCTCACAATACACAAAGTAGATAATGAGAGACCCCAGTAACACTGCTTCCATTTGAAAGTAGATAATGAGAGACCCCAGTAACACTGCTTCCATTTGAAAGTTGATAAATGAGAGACCCCAGTAACACTGCTTCCATTTGAAAGTAGATAATGAGAGACCCCAGTAACACTGCTTCCATTTGAAAGTAGATAATGAGAGACCCCAGTAACACTGCTTCCATTTGAAAGTTAGATAATGAGAGACCCAGTAACACTGCTTCCATTTGAAAGTAGATAAGAGAGACCCCAGTAACACTGCTTCCATTTGAAAGTTGATAATGAGAGACCCCAGTAACACTGCTTCCATTTGAAAGTAGATAATGAGAGACCCCAGTAACACTGCTTCCATTTGAAAGTAGATAATGAGAGACCCCAGTAACACTGCTTCCATTTGAAAGTTGATAATGAGAGACCCCAGTAACACTGCTTCCATTTGAAAGTTGATAATGAGAGACCCCAGTAACACTGCTTCCATTTGAAAGTAGATAAGGAGAGACCCCAGTAACACTGCTTCCATTTGACTGGCTAATATCCAGTAAAACCCTATGTTTGCCAGGGTATCTGCCTCTTCAGAATGACCAAGTGACTATGCATTTAATTAATGGTATGAATTTGCATGGTTATCAGGACCCCTGAGCAAGGCAGTTAACCCACTGTTCCCCGGGCGCACGAAGACATGGATGTCGATTAAGGCAGACACATTTCAGTTGAAGGCATTCAGATGTACAACTGACTAGGTATCCCCCTTTCCCTTCCTTAAAGAAGTCAGTGAGCCGATGGCATTGTACTGCATCACACAAGCTACTGTATCCTGACTGTAACTTTCCCTTCTTACAGCAGAGGAGCTATTCCTCCTCAGTCAGGCCTCATCTCTCTGTCTCTCTCTGTCAATTCAATTCAAGGGGCTTTATTGTGGGAAGAAATGTGTGTTTTTGCCTATTTTAACCGCACACTTGTTGTTTGTGTACATGGATTTTATAATGTCGTATGTTTTACCCCCAACACCACTTTCCATCAATTTGTATAGCAGCCCCTCATGCCAAATTGAGTCGAAGGCTTTTTTTAAATCAACAAAGCATGAGAAGACTTTGCCTTTTGGTTTTGGTTTGTTTGGTTGTCAATTAGGGTGTGCAGGGTGAATACATGGTCTGTTATTTGGTAAAAAGCCAATTTGACATTTGCTCAGTACATTGTTTTCATTGAGGAAATGTACGAGTCTGCTGTTAATGATAATGCAGAGGATTTTCCCAAGGTTGCTGTTGATGCATATCCCACGGTAGTTATTGGGGTCAAATTTGTCTCCACTTTTGTGGATTGGGGTGATCAGTCCTTGGTTCTAAATATTGGGGAAGATGCCAGAGCTAAAGATGATGTTAAAGAGTTTTACTATAGCCAATTGGAATTTGTTGTCTGTATATTTGATCATTTCATTAAGGATACCATCAACACCACATGCCTTTTTGGGTTGGAGGGTTTTTATTTTGTCCTGTAGCTCATTCAAGGTAATTGGAGAATCCAGTGGGTTCTGGTAGTCTTTAATAGTTGATTCTAAGATTTGTATTTGATCCTGTATATGTTTTTGCTCTTTATTCTTTGTTATAGAGCCAAAAAGATTGGTCTCTCTCTGTCTCTCTTCAATTTTAATTTAGAGGCTTTATTGGAATGGGAAACATATGTTAACATTGCCAAAGCAAGTGAAGTAGATAATAAACAAAAGTGAAATAAACAATAAAAATGAACATTAAACATTACTCACAAAAGTTCCAAAAGAATAAAGACATTTCAAATGTCATATTGTTTGCAAATAGTTAAAGTACAAAGGGGAAAATAAATAAACATAAATATGGGTTGTATTTACAATGGTGTTCGTTCTTCACTGGTTGCCCTTTTCTTGTGGCAACAGGTCACAAATATTGCTACTGTGATGGCACACTGTGGTATTTCACCCAGTAGATATGGGAGTTTATCAACATTGGGTTTGTTTTTGAATTCTTTGTGGAATATTTGTGTAAACTGAGGGAAATATGTGTCTCTAATATGGTCATACATTTGGCAGGAGGTGCACCTCAGTTTCCACCTCATTTTGTGGGCATTGTGCACATAGCCTGTCTTTTGAGAGCCAGGCCTGCCTACGGCGGCCTTTTTCAATAGCAAGTCTCTCTCTCTCTCTCTCTCTCTCTCCATTCATTACACTTCAATTTGTTAGCGTGATTGATGACAGGCGTCGCTGGGAATGACACAGAATCCACTTTCATGCCAGCTCTTTGATCCTGATATGACACACAGACTGTGGCGGGGTTAGAAAAGAGAGTATGGGGAGGACCCGGTCACGCGTTAACATGGTCCATGGCACCTGAGATACATTCCACTACCACAGAGCAGTTTGTTTGTGTGTGTGTATGTGCCGGATGACTGCACCTGCAGGCATAAGAAGTTAAACTAATGGAGCTTTTGGATTAGTCTGACTTTATACTAATGGAGATGTTGGATTAGTCTGACTTTAGACCAATGGAGCTGTTGGATTAGTCTGACTTTAGACCAATGGAGCTGTTGGATTAGACCAATGGAGCTTTGACTTTAGACCTATGGAGCTTTTGGATTAGTCTGACTTTAGAATAATGGAGCTTTTGGGTTAGTCTGACTTTAAACTAATGGAGCTTTTGGATTAGTCTGACTTATACTAATGGAGCTTTTGGATTAGTCTGACTTTAAACTAATGGAGCTGTTGGATTAGTCTGACTTTAGAATAATGGAGCTTTTGGATTAGTCTGACTTTAGAATAATGGAGCTTTTGGATTGTCTGATTTTAGAATAATGGAGCTGTTGGATTAGTCGACTTTATACAATGGAGCTTTGGATTAGTCTGACTTTAGACATAATGGAGCTGTGGCATTAGTCTGACTTTAGAAAAATGAGCTTTGACTTTAGACCTATGGAGCTTTTGGATTAGTCTGACTTTAGAATAATGGAGCTTTTGGGTTAGTCTGACTTTAAACTAATGAAGTTTTTTGAAAGTTCATGAATAAGTCAATAACAATATCACAGTAGCTACTGTTTAACTTTGTTATTGTGACATTCTTGACATTGTTACATATGGATAGAAATGGATTTGCATCTGAAATGAGTAGCAGTGCATTGTGTATTTTTGTATACAGGCATAGTATGGGAGTATTATTTCCATTTGACATGGAATATTTTGTTAATTATATTGTATCAGAATGTACTGTACGACTGTAACTGCTGTATTTTATGTGTCTGTTTCCTTTAATCATTCCTCATTACAATTGAAAGCAGGCCTCCTATTTTAAAACAAAGACATTAGCAATAGGCCTTCATAAAGTGGCCTATTTCCGAAGCAGGGGATAGACAATAATTACACATAAAGACGATATTATTCAGATTTTAAGTAAACAGACACACAACAACGCTCCGATGATAACATGTCATGTCGAACTGTGATTACCTGAGTGAACAGGTAATATTTTCATTTTAACAATCTTTATGTCATTTTAACAAGCTTTAGGTTATATTAACAAGCTTTATGTAACAGCTTCAGACAGGAGGGATCCTCACAAGCTCTCCAGTTCTGTTAATGAAACATACAGCGAAACACCTCTGAGCTCTTTATTAAATCACAATTTCTTTGCAAGTTTTAACTTCAATGGCCTTCTCCTTTGTCATTTGAATGGAGTCTTCTATAACTCACCATGCACTTTCCCCAGGACAACTGACTTGATAGCATTGAATTCTGCATCAGATGTGAGATTGAAGTCTTCCCTTTCGTGCTGGTCAATCTGAAACAAATTGCAGAACAGGACCTGTAAACACTTTGTCGAATGGTCAAATTGAGGATTTAAAAAAAGACAATTAACACTTTCAGATGATGGAGAATGTACTCTTCCATGTAGACTGTTTAATTAAACCCTGCTCTTCAAAGTACTTTAAACACATTATCACGTGGCTGTTTAGTATCTGTCATTCAACTAAAAAAGGAAAGTAGTGAAATAGCTTGGAAAGGTTTTCTAGTTGAACTTATATGATTGAAAATGTGATTACGACTCAAAGCTTACAATAATTGATGCAGTTTTGCTGGGACTTGCCAAACAGCAGCTTTACAAAATGGATTGTTTTTTTGACTGGTCAAACTAGACAGACTGAAGAAGGCACAACGTGCCAAAACATTTGGGAGCATAATTAGAATGTGATACTTTCATTCTTTCTTTTATAGTTTACTCTCCATTAGTCAGCACCTGTAAAAAACATTTTGGGTGTCCGCAGTGCTGGAAGAAGTACTCAATTGTCATACTCAAGTAAAGATTACTGAGTAAAAGTCATAAAGTAAAATACTAGTTGAGTAACAGTCTAAAAGTATCTGGTTTTAAATGTACTTAAGTACAGCGGTGGAAAAAGTACTCAATTGTCATACTTGAATAAAAGTAAAAAGTAATTGTTATATATCAAATTACATATATTAAGCAAACTAGACAGCGCACTTATTATCATTTGTTTATTTATGGACAGACAGGGGCACACTCCAACACTCTGATATAATTTACAAATGCAGTATTTGTGTTTAGTGAGTCCACCAGATCAGAGGCAGTAGGGATGACAATGTGTTATATTGATAAGTGCGCACACTTAACCATATTGGAAGGGAAAGGGGGATACCTAGTCAGTTGTACAACTGAATGCCATCAACTGAAATGTGTCTTCTGCATTTAACCCAACCCCTCTGAATCATATTGCTGTCCTGTCTGAGCATTCGAAATGTAACAAGTACTTTTGGAAGTCAGGGAAAATGTATGGGGTAAAAAGTACATATTTTCTTTAGGAATGTAGTGAAGTAAAAGTAAAAGTTGTCAAAAACATAGATAGTAAAGTAAAGAACAGATACGCCAAAAAACAACTCAAGTAATATTTCAGATAGCCTAATGGTTAGAGCGTTGGGCCAGTCACCGAAAAGTTGCTGGATAGAATCCCCAAGCTGACAAGGTAAAAATCTGTCGTTCAACCCTGAGCAAGGCAGTTAACCCACGGTTCCCTGGGTGCTGTAGATGTCGATTAGGGCAGCCCCCCCAACCTATCTGATTCCGAGGGGTTGGGTTAAATGCGGAAGACACATTTCAGTTGAAGGCATTCAGTTGTACAACTGACTAGGTATCCCTTTTGATGTATTTTACTTAGTTACGCTACACCACTGGGTGTGCGTCATCTTATTCCTTTTACTAGTCAGACTAGTACATGCTGGGTGGTCGGAAACATGGAAGTAAAAACTTCTAAGTGTGCTGTCCACTAAGTGATTACTATGGAAGGGTAGTACATTAAAGAGGTTTATAAATGGGGTGTCTAAATTTGGGCGTTTGTATGGCCTTGCTGTTATAGTTGGGTTGCTGTACTGTAGTTCAAATCCTCAAAGAAGGGTTAATACAGGATGATCCCTGGCGAAAAAGACTTTACCTTGCTTCAGCAAATAGCCAGCAAGCCATGACCTTCAATTTGTATTGCAGAGCACTTAGTTAAGAACATTACACTGTAATTAAAAATAGCTAAGGGTGATGCGGTGGGGTTAATATCATGTTAACTAGAGTGGCAGTTTCAGATCACATCAGGGCAATGCTAAACAGGAATTCAGAATTATCTAAATAATAGATTTTACTATATGGGGTAAAAAACGCAACTTGCTTTCCATGTGTCTGTCGAAGAATGGCTGAAAAGAAGAAGGTCGACCAACTTTGTGGTTCAATTCTTGAAATGTGTGTTCAGTCTCCTCACAGATTTCAGTCCCTTACGCTAAAACTGTATCGATTTCTCTCTACTGTTCTCTTGTCTGCCATCCTATTCCTTTAATTCTTTAGAGTCATTCATGTTGCCTGAAATGTCTCTGAATTGTGAATGAGTGGGCCTACTAAATGACTGAGAGTTGGAATGTGTCTGTGCATTCTGAGTAAGTACAGCTCTGGAGCAAGGCCTGGGTTTGTGTCCTGCTGTGCAAAGGGCTTGGACTTGATAGATACATATGTAGGATCTTAATTTGATCACCCTGTTGCAGGAGAACTTTCCTGCACTGCAGGAAAAACTTGTAGTGTATTTGAGGTTTAAGAAGTATCCTGACGTTTTTCATCAATGACCATTACTCATAATCTGAATAATTATTTCCTGTTGCTGTAGGATTATTTCCTTGATGTAGCAAACTGTCTCAAATTAAGATCCAACATCTGTAGGGTTGGCTTCTCATGTGAGGTTAGCAAAGAACTTGGACTCCATGATAGGTACAGAGTCCCAAGAGGTAGAACTACATTATAGAAAAAACCTGCATCACTCTTTATCCACTATCCTCAAGTGGTATCACATATCACTGTATATTTAAATATTTTGGGAGTAATGTTATTTTCCTTTCGAATTAGTTTTACTCACCATGATAAAGATCCCACACTGCTAACATGTATACACTTACAGCTCAGCAGGTTAGTTACATTACATATAGGCCTACTTGTCTTTAAATACCCCTTGCTGACATTCAAGGCAGTGATTCTCAATCTTTTTACGTTATGCTACACCCAATTACCCTTTTCTCTGCCTGCAGAACCTCCTCATGTGCAACTAATTTTTAGGCCTATGTTTTTATTAATATTCCCAAGTACCCGTTGTGGATAGGKCAGGTACCCCCAGGGGTACTAGTACCTAAGGAAGAGATCCACTGCACCAAGGTAACTGCTCAGCTTTACTTTATTTTGAATGAGAATAAGTTACTTGAACAGTGACAGAATAAATGACCTGAACAGTGACAGAATAAATGACCTGAACAGTGACAGAATAAATGACCTGAACAGTGACAGAATAAATGACCTGAACAGTGACAGAATAAATTACCTGCACAGTGACAGAAAAAGTAACCTGAATGGTGACAGAATAAATTACCTGAACATGGACAGAATAAGTTACTTGAATAGGAACATAATAAGTTAAATAAGTTACCTGAACAGTGACATAATAAGTTCCCTGAACGGTGATGGAATAAATTACCTGAACACTGACAGTCTCTGAAAGCCTTCTGATGGAGACTCTGTGAAGTTGTCCGTTGGCCAGGTTCCTAACGCTGGTCCTGAACACCTCCGCATCTCTACTGTTCTGCAGCTTGTATTTAACGTCCAGGTAACCTTTGAGAGATATAGAGACAACTTTCATACCAGGTAACTTTCAGAAACATTATGGGACAGTTGTCCAGAAACAGATTAAACAGACTCCTGCACTGAAAACATTCTAAACTGATATTCTCATTTGAAAGACACTTTTAGTCCAGGACTAAAGTTAACTGAAACTCCCATAGAGATGAAACTTGAACAATAATCAACACCATTTAAATGCAGACAGCCACTGAACAATCTCACTTCTACATGCGCAGCATTCACAATGTACCCAGAAAATCGTTTATTTTTATTTTTTAAATACAGCAGTACAGATGTAGGATCTTAAATTGAGCCAATTTGCTACAGCAGGAGAATAATCCTGCAGCAACAGGATATGGGAATTATTATGTTGATTATAATTAACTGACATTTTTATGCTAGGGCAAAAACAAAAATGTGTACCCTTGGGGTCCCCAGGACCGAGTTTTAAAAACTCTGTACTAAGCGGATTAATCTCTAATTCCCTATCAATAACAGAGATAATAAATCAAATTAATTTTCATAATTTGCAGGGAATTAAGTATCTGAGGGGCTCTGAGTAATACACTAGTGTGTTTGTATTGTCAGTCAGCACCAAACGAATCATTCACATTCAGATGAATGGACAAATTGGAAATGTATTACATCGCTTAAAAAACACATTCTCACTGATGCTGCAGCACACAAATGATCACTTCATACAAAGGTGTCTTTTTTTATTATCTTTAAGCCAACATGAAAGCCCTTCATGATAATTACAATAACATAATTACAATTCTTCATGGAGGGATTGGGGGTACAAATATTATACTGAACGAAAATATAAATGCAACATGTAAAGTGTTGATATCATGTTTCATGAGCTGAAATAAAAAATCCAAGAAATTATTCATACGCACAAAAAACGTATTTATGTCAAATTTTGTGCACATATTTGTGTACATCCCTGTTAGTGAGAATTTATCCTTTGCCAAGATAATCCATCCACCTGACAGGAAGCTGATTAAACGGCATGGTCATTACACAGGTGCACCTTGTGRTGGGGACAATAAAAGGCCACGCTAAAATGTTTTGTCACACAATACCGCAGATGTCTCAAGTTGAGGGAGCGTGCAATTGAAATGCTAACTGCAGGAATGTCCACCAGAGCTGTTGCCAGAGAATGTAATGTTCATTTCTCTACCATAAGCACAGACCATGTGTAACCATGCCAGCCCAGGACCTCCACATCTGGCCTCTTCACCTGCGGGATCGTCTGAGACCYGCCACCCGGGCAGCTGATGAAACTGTGGGTTTGCACAACTGAAGAATCTCTGCACGAACTGTCAGAAACCATCTCAGGGAAGCTCATCTGCGGGCTCGTTGTCCTCACCAGGGTCTTGTCAGTCACTGTCTGTATTTAAATAGTGTTGATTATTGTTGAAGTTGACCTGACTGCAGATCGGCATCTTAACCGACTTCAGTGGGCAAATGCTCACCTTTGATGGCCACTGGCAGGCTGGAGAATTGTAAGAATTTGGCACGCTGTTTCAACTGTACCGAGCAGATGGAAGACAGCGTTTATGACGTTGTGTGGYCGAGTGGTTTGGTGATGTCAACGTTGTAAACAGAGTGCCCCATGGTGGGGGTCGGTTATGATATAGGCAGGCATAAGCTATGGACAACGAACACAATTGCATTTTATCAATGGCAATTTGAATGCACAGAGATACCGTGGCAAGATCCTAAGGCCCATTGTAGTGCCATTCATCCGCCGCATCACCTCATGTTTCAGCATGGTAATGCCCGGCCCCATGTTGCAAGGATCTGTACACAATTCCTGGAAGCTAAAAATGTCCCAGTTCTTCCATGGTCTGCATACTCACCGGACATGTCACCCACTGAGCATGTTTTGGATGCTCTGGATTGACGTGTACGACAGCGTGTTCCAGTTCCCACCAATATCAAGCAACTTTGCACAGCCATTGAAGAGGAGTGGGACAACATTCCACAGGCCACAATCAACAGCCTGATCAACTCTATGTGAAGGGGATGTGTCACGCTGCATGCGGTGAATGGCGGTCACAGCAGATAGTGACTGATTTTCTGATCCACGGCACTACCTTGTTTTTAAAGGTATCTGTGACCAACAGATGCATAGCTGTATACACAGTCATGTGAAATCCATAGATTAGAGCCTAATGCATGTATTTCAATTGACTGATTTCCTTATATGAACTGTAACTTAATAAAACCTTTGACATTGTTGCATGTTACATTTATATTTTTGTTCAGTGTTAATAAAACATGAATTAGTTACACACATCCAGGTGAAAGAAAATAATCTTTGAGAGGGTAAGAGTGTTAAATAGACATTAAAATGATTTGCGCCATTGGACAAATGAAACAACTATTTTATAAATGAGGGAGATGGCCCATTCTTCGATTAAAGCACAGGGCCATCATATCAGAAAGTCTACAATTACTGAGGCACTGTAAGGGCAGGAGTATTTCATTTTATGATTTATGATTTGTGCCCTGGGAAAAATAAACTCTTATATAAGTGGAAAGGGCGCATTCCTATATTCAAGTAGAGGGCCATCACATTAGATAGGCCACAATTACTGTCACACATTGACATGGGCAGAGTGTAGACTGTGTMCCAGTGGGACGTCGCTGACCACTCGGAGAAGAAGCTATCCAGGGTTTCCGAGAACAACCGCTCACTGAGCTCTAAATGGACGATCGTTCAGGAAGAAGTGCGTTAACTAACTGGATGACTGTACACTGCACGGTAACGCACTTGGCAGTCCATCACACTTCTCAGGACCATAAAAAAAATGTATCAGAAGCAACCTTTCTGAATTAGCATATTCGTTAGACATACAGCATAGCAGTGMAGGCTGGTGAGGGGAGGCCGGCTTATATTAATGGCTGGAATGAAGTGAGCCGTCCCCTCCCTCACCAGCCTCCACTGCAGTACAGTACATGGTAATGTAGAGGRAGTCTTACTGCAACTTCTATACAGTAGAGAATATCAAACTTCTTAAACACCTACTACACTTTGAGTTTCTTTAACCTCTGCAGTTAGTTTTTGAACATGCTGTAGCTAACAGTATCTACTTAAACCTTGCGTGGTGTTCATGTTTTTGTTATTCACCCAATGTTCGCGGGTCTGATGGACCCACAACATTATTGGGTTTTTAAAACAATACAGCCATAACAATTTACGTAAAAATACTTAGATGTTGACTTATATCAATTACAAGCAATAWAGACAGCATACATGGTTAATATTTGCCATTTACCTCTGCTAGATCACATTTATCAATAAAAGCGCTAGTCGTTATTTTTGATAAAATGTGATTTTTGTAAACAAAAATGTATTATAATCAAGACACGGGTGGAATAAATCATGTACATCGCAAACAAATATAAATGAAACATGGTTTTCATCACTATTGATGTTTATTGCTTTGAACTGAACAAATTGTAAGAACTAATTTTACATTCAGTATTTTATGGAAATGATAAATGAGCCCCCGGTCTACAAACCACATGAGGGACAGAGTTTTACTGTGTGTGTGTTGCAAATGTATTTCCTGCACTTGATGCATGTGTCCTTGTCTTCCTGTTCTTCTTGGGTCCACACACATCGCAACGCTTCTTCTTGTTGCTACCGGTTGCAATCTAGAATGATGAAACACTTAGTTCAGGAATTTTACTAACATCTCCCTCACTCACTCACATATATAGTCATAGCAGGCCAAGGTAGGAGAGTCAGACAAACACACATGCAACAACATCACTCACACTTACTTCCGGTATTGAAGTTGTTGGTTCTGTGGGTCGGGCGGATGGGGCACCAGCATCCTCCTCACAATGGCTGCAGAAGCTGGGGTCCTTGGGATATGTGGCCTCATCTGGATTTGAGGTCTTACCAATGCCTTGCAAGAAAGAGCCGTCTCCTCTGGAGCTTCCCTCTGTTCCAATCTGGGTTCAACACCATCCAGTTGACAAACGCGTTGTACGCAGCGTACTCATGAGTACCACATTTTTGCCTTTCTTTGGCATGTAGGACACTAGAGACGTGTRGGCCGTGAACACAAACTTAGAGGAATTGATAGGCCAGTTGTGTATTCAACAGCTGAGGTGGGAGCTCTGACTTGTTTTTTCGTACTGTTTCTACCATCGTCAGCTTCCTCGAGGAGCTCCTGTCCCAGCTTGTGCGAAGTAAAACAGTTATTGCATGTAATGTTATGGCCACGGTTGTCCCTGTCACGTCCAGGACAACCTGCATCCCTTGGTTCTTCTCAGGGGCTCCTACATCTGGCGTCCCTGTTCTTAACTGACTTGCCTAGTTAAATAAAGGTTAAATAAAAAATATATCAAACACTACACTTGCAAGTTCCACGCATYTGAGGAAGCAGCACCACAGGCAGCCCAGATCTTGATTCCATATTTTCCAGGTTTAAACAGTTTGTACTGCCTGAAGGGGCAGCGACCCCTAAATGGCATAAGCTGCTCATCAACAGTAACGTTGGGCCCAGGGTTGTAAAACAGGGGAAGGCGGTCCACCCACTTGTCCCACACTGACCTGATTACAGCTATCTTGTCTCTCTGCCGACGAGCTGGTTTGGTGTCTTGATTATCGAAGCTCATAATCCTGGAAATAATGTGGAAGTTTTCCAGAGACATTGTTGCATGGAAAAGTTCTGTGCCAGTTTCTGCATCCCGCAGGGATTCTGTGGATTCCCCATTGGATCTGAAAACACCAGCAAGGATAAGAACCCCAAAGTATGCATGTAAATTAGTTTGGTCCATCTCCTTCTATTTCTCTCCAAAAACACCAGTCCAGAATTATTTTCTTTAAGGACTTTATGTCCTGCACATTTGTAACCGCCATCCACGTCGGCCCTGGTTGCATCCTTATCACATTGGCAGCCATGCGGGGTGGCTCACTCCTTGGGCAGGCAGACCATTCAATTTCACAATTTTTTGACATCCATATTTCTCCTCCTGCAGGCTGTTGATGAGCTGGTTGCTGACGGGCTGGTCCTGGGGCTGGCTGAGGGTCAATCTCATCCTCTTCTTCTAGCTCACTGTCAGACTCCGAATTGACATGGACATTAGCTTCTCTCTCTGCAAATTTTTTTGTAATACTGATTGATTGTTGTAAGGAGCCACACATGCAAAGCTATTTATTTTTTGTGTCCCTCCCCRAATTTGCACCTGGCTGGGGTAGTGTGGGAAAATACAGAATTTTTTATCGAAAACATTTATTTAAATAATGTATTGTAATAACATTGTGCAGGTTCCCGCAAGACATTCGGTAGTTTCACACACTACAAAGGGTAAAGAGTTKGAGAAAAGCGGCAGACAGGAAGGGAGACAGACAGGTTCTTGGTGCTATGTTGAAACAGCAGGGCCAGGGAGGAGGAAGACCTCCAGGGAGGAGGCACACAGCAAACTTTTGTTTCATTTTTTGTAGTTTTCACCTACACACACCTGAACACCACATACGTAATATAAATGTGTAGGGGGGTGCACAGTATGCACTTAATGAAAATCTGTTATTTTACATGTTCTTCACAGAAAATGAGCCAAGGCCAATGAGTCTCAGGATGAAAAAAATAATGAATTGTGTAATTTTTATTTTAGTAAACATTGAAAATGGGTCCCACAGACCCGAACACCACACAAGGGTTAAAGGAATTTACTGTGTAGCTGGAGACACTAGTAGTAGCCTAGCTACCAGGCATAATATATTCATTTTATATTCAAATTCTCCTCATTAATATCACATCTAATACAGAACAAACAGAAGATCCAAATCAAAAAGAGGCATGGCAAGTTGATAAACTGTCCCTTTGTATTTAGATATGTTGACTATATTTACTATCAAGAAAGACATATTTTGCACTTTCTTACTCTTACTGAGATATCTTGCATGTGCTCTCTTAGAACAACAGACAATGRCACCCATGTTACTGTGGATGAATTAAGAGGCAGTGGTGTCTGACAAGCCTGGTGTCTACAGGGATGAAATCCGAGCAAGGGTAGCATTCCAGAGAGACATCAGACACTGTAACGTTCTTTGCTTCCCGGAAACATGGCTCACTCGAGAGACGCTAACGGAGTCAGTGCAGCCAGCTGGTTTCTTCACGCATCGCACCAACAGAAACAAACATCTTTCTGGTAAGAAGAGGGGCGGGGGGTATGCCTTATGATTAACGAGACGTGGTGTGATCATAACAACATACAGGAACTCAAGTCATTCTGTTCACCTGACTTAGAATTCCTCACAATCAAATGTCGACCGCATTATCTACCAAGGGAATTTCCTTCGATTATAATCACAGCCGTATATATTCCCCGCCAAGCAGACACATCGACGGCCCTGAACGAACTTTATCTGACTCTATGTAAACTAGAAACCACACACCCTGAGGCTGCATTCATCGTAGCTGGGGATTTTAACAAGGCTAATCTGAAAACAAAACTCCCTAAATTCTATCAGCATATCGATTGTGCTACCAGGGCTGGTAAAACCCTGGATCATTGTTATTCTACCTTCCGCGACGCATATAAGGCCCTCCCRCGCCCTCCTTTCGGAAAAGCTGACCACGACTCCATTTTGTTGCTTCCAGCCTACAAACAGAAACTAAAACAAGAAGTTCCCGCGCTCAGGTCTGTTCAACGCTGGTCCGACCAATCTGATTCCACGCTTCAAGACTGCTTCGATCACGTGGATTGGGATATGTTCCGCATTGCGTCCAACAACAACATTGACGAATACGCTGATTCAGTGAGCGAGTTCATTAGAAAGTGCATCAGTGACGTAATACCCACAGCAAAGATTAAAACATTCCCAAACCAGAAACCGTGGATTGATGGCAGCATTCCCGCAAAACTGAAAGCGCAAACCACTGCTTTTAACCAGGGCAAGGTGACCGGAAACATGACCGAATACAAACAGTGTAGTTATTCCTTCCGCAAGGCAATCAAACAAGCTAAGTGCCAGTATAGAGACAAAGTAGAGTCGCAATTCAACAGCTCAGACACAAGAGGTATGTGGCAGGGTCTACAGTCGATCACGGATTACAAAAAGAAAACCAGCCCCGTCGCGGACCAGGATGTCTTGCTCCCAGACAGACTGAAATAACTTTTTTGCTCGCTTTGAGGACAATACAGTGCCATTGACACGGCCCGCTACCAAAACCTGCGGTCTCCCTTCACTGCAGCCGAGGTGAGTAAAACATTTAAACGTGTTAACCCTCGCAAGGCTGCAGGCCACGACGGCATTCCCAGCGGCGTCTCAGAGCATGCGCAGACCAGCTGCTGGTGTGTTTACGGACATATTCAATCAATCTTATCCAGTCTGCTGTTCCCACATGCTTCAAGAGGGCCACCATTGTTCCTGTTCCCAAGAAAGCTAAGGTAACTGACTAAAGACTACCGCCCCGTAGCACTCACTTCGTCATCATGAAGTGCTTTGAGAGACTAGTCAAGGACCATATCACCTCCACCCTACCTGACACCCTAGACCCACTCCAATTTGCTTACCGACCCAATAGGTCCACAGACGACGCATTCGCAACCACACTGGACACTGCCTAACCCATCTGGACAAGAGGAATACCTATGTGAGAATGCTGTTCATCGACTACAGATCAGCATTTAATACCATAGTACCTCCAAACTCGTCATCAAGCTCGAGACCCTGGGTCCGACCCCGCCCTGTGCAACTGGGTACTGGACTTCCTGACGGGCCGCCCCCAGGTGGTGAGGGTAGGTAACAACTATTCCACCCCATCCTCAACACTGGGGCCCCACAAGGGTGCGTTCTGAGCCCTCCCTGTACTCCCTGTTCATTCACGGACTGCGTGGCCACGCACGCCTCCAACTCAATCATAAGTTATGCAGACGACACTACAGTGGTAGGCTTGATTACCAACAACGACGAGACGGCCATCAGGGAGGAGGTGAGGGCCCTCGGAGTGTGTGTCAGAGAAATAACCTCACATCTAACGTCAACAAAACAGAGGAGATGATGGTGGGACTTCAGGAAACAGCAGAGGGAGCACCCCCTATCCACATCGACGGGTGAGTGGAGAGGGTAGTACGTTTTAAGTTCCTCGGCGTACACATCATGGACAAAACTGAATTGGTCCACCCACACAGACAGCGTTGTGAAGAAGGCTCAGCAGCGCCTCTTCAACCTCAGGAGGCTGAAGAAATTCGGCTTGTCACCAAAAGCACTTACAAACTTCTATAGATGCACAATCGAGAGCATCCTGTCGGGCTGTATCACCGCCTGGTACGGCAACTGCTCCGCCCACAACCGTAAGGCTCTCCAGAGGGTAGTGAGGTCTGCACAACGCATCACCGGGGCAAACTACCTGCCCTCCCAGGACACCTACACCACCCGATGTCACAGGAAGGCCATAAAGATCATCAAGGACAACAACCACCCGAGACACTGCCTATTCACCCCGCTATCTCCAGAAGGCGAGGTCAGTACAGGTGCATCAAAGCAGGGACAGAGAGACTGAAAACAGCTTCTATCTCAAGGCATCAGACTGTTAACAGCCACCACTAACATTTAGTGGCTGCTGCCAACATACCGACTCAACTCCAGCCACTTTAATAATGGAATTATGGAAATTTATGTAAAAATATATCACTAGCCACTTTAAACAATGCCACTTAAAATAATGTTTACATACCCTACATTACTCATCTCATATGTATATGTATATACTGTACTCTATATCATCTACTGCATCTTGCCATCTTATGTAATACATGTATCACTAGCCACTTTAAACTATGCCATATGTTTATATACCTACATTACTCATCTCATATGTTATACTGTACTCTATCCATCTACTGCATCTTGCCTATGCCGTTCTGTACCATCACTCATTTATGTATCTTTATGTAATATTCTTTATCCCTTTACACTTGTGTGTATAAGGTAGTAGTTGTGGAATTGTTAGGTTAGATTACTCGTGTTTATTACTGCATTGTCGGAACTAGAAGCACAAGAATTTCGCTACACTCGCATTAACATCTGCTAACCATGTGTATGTGACATAAAATTAGATTTTGATTTGATTTGACTTGGAGACTCAAATTAATCTAAATGAATCTGCTAGTGGAGGAAAATGAGCAGCGAGATGAGGACCTGCCATCAGCAGCTTTTTCCAACCATGCTCTCCTCTTCCCCATCCCCCCTCTTTCTATCTCCCCCCTCTCTCCCAACCCTCTTCAGGCCACCCCTCTCTCTCCTCTCTCGCTCTCTCTCCCAACCCTCTCCCACTCTCCCTCTCCCAAACCTCTTCCCTCACCCCACCCCTCTATCTCTTCCCTCTCTCTCCCCAACACCCCACCCCCTCTCGCTCTCACGTACAGTCATTGTATATAAACCGTTCAAATGTAGTAATAAATATATAGCACACGGTTGGATTTTGAAATCACTCCGCCTCTTACCATTCATTCAGAGCAGCACAGCGTACTCTCTATAGTAGGAGTTGACATAGGGAGCAGCGCTGGCTCTGGAGGCTACGGAAGCTGAATGACACGTTCTCTCCCTGTAGCTTGAGGTCAGAGTAAATGGAGGAGGACTGGGTGCTGGTGTTCCTGTTCAGCTCATACGGCTCCTTGAATGTGTATGGACCGATGTCCCAGGTTTGAAGTCAGCCGAGACTCTGGAGGACAAGGAAGAAAAAGAGTGGGGGGGGGGGGTTGGTTTCTGGTTTGAATTTAATGGTTTTGCTATGACTCTTATGTGGATGACGTTAAACATACTTGGTTGTCTGATGTGATTAATAAGGAGCAAGCACCTGTTAAGAAACTGACTGTTTGAACTGTTAAGGCTCCATGGATTGATGAGGAATTTTAAAACTGCATGGTTGAAAGAGATGGGGCAAAAGGAGTGGCTAATAAGTCRGGCTGCACATCTGACTGTCTAACTTACTGCAAATTGAGAAATGATGTAACTAAACTCAACAAAAAGAAGAAGAAACTGTATTATGAAGCCAAGATCAATGATATAATGAATGATGGAAAAAAAACTTTGGAGTACTTTAAATTAAATTATGGGCAGAAAGATAAATTGAACTCCATCTTTCATCGAATCAGATGGCTTATTCATCAAAAAACCATTTGATAGAGCCAATTATTGTAATGGTTACTTCATTGGCAAAATGGGCAAACTCAGGCAGGAAATGCCAACATCGAACAGTGAGCCATTCTACTCATGAATAAAAAAACTAATAATGAAAGAAAAGCATTGCAAGTTAGAATTTTGTAAGGTTAGGTGGACAGGTGGAAAAATATTGTTATCGATCAATAATGACAAACCTCCTGGCATTGACAACTTAGATGGAAAGCTACTGAGGATGGTAGAGGACTCTATAGCCACTCCTATCTGTCATATCTTTAATCTGAGCCTAGAGGAAWGTCTTTGTCCTCAGGCCTGGAAGGAAGCCAAAGTCATGACGCTACCCAAGAGTGGTAAAACGGCCTTTATTGGTTCTAACAGCAGACCTATCATCTTGCTGCCAGCTATTAGCAAATTGTTGGGTAAATTAGTGTTTGACCAAATACAATGCTACTTCTCTGGAAACAAATTAACAACAGACTTCCAGCATGCTTATAGAGAAGGGCACTCAACATGTACTGCACTGACACAAATGACTGATGCTTGGCTGAAAGAAATTGATAATAATACGATTTTGGGAGCTGTACTGTTCGATTTCAGTGCAGCCTTTGATAATATTGAACATAACCTGCGGTGAGAAAACTTGTGTTATGTCTTTTCAACTCCATGCCATATCATGGACTCAGAAGTCGAAAGTTTACATACACTTAGGTTGGAGTCATTAAAACTCATTTTTCAACCACTCCACAAATTTCTTGTTAATAAACTATAGTTCTGGCAAGTTGGTTAGGACATCTACTTTGTGCATGACAAGTAATTTTTCCAACAATTGTTTACAGACAGATTATTTCACTTATAATTCACCGTATCACAATATTTCCAGTGGGTCAAAAGTTTACATACACTAAGTTYACTTTGCAGAAAATGATGTCATGGCTTTAGAAGCTTCTGATAGGCTAATTGACATCATTTGAGTCAATTGGAGGTGTACCTGTGGATGTATTTCAAGGCCTACCTTCAAACTCAGTGCCTCTTTGCTTGACATCATGGAAAAGCAAAAGAAATCAGCCAAGACTTCAGAAAAAGAATTGTAGTCCTCCACAAGTCTCATTCATCCTTGGGAGCAATTTCCAAACACCTGAATGTACCACGTTCATCTGTACAAACAATAGTACGCAAGTATAAACACCATGGGACCTCGCAGCCGGCATACCGCTCAGGAGGGAGATGCGTTCTGTCTCCTAGATATGAATGTACTTGTGTGAAAAGTGCAAATCAATCCCAGAACAACAGCAAAGGAACTTGTGAAGATGCTGGAGGAAACAGGTACAAAAGTATCTATATCCACAGTGACACAGATCCTAAATCGACATAACCTGAAAGGCCGCTCAGCAAGGAAGAAGCCACTGCTCTAAAACCACCACAAAAAAGCCAGACTACAGTTTGCAACTGCACATGGGGACAAAGATCATACTTTTTGGAGAAAATTTCCTCTGGTCTGATGAAACAAAAAATAGAACTGTTTGGCCATAATAACCATCGTTATGTTTGGAGGAAAAAGGGGAGGCTTGCAAGCCGAAGATGTCACGTTCGTCGTAAGGAGGAGACCAAGGCGTGATAAGAATACATTCTTCTTTAATAGATGAGAACACCAAACAAACTAGCAAAAATAACAAAATGAACGTGAAGCTAAATTACACAAGAGTGCTGACATGCAACTACACATAGACAATAACCCACAAACCTAAATGGGAATGGCAACCTAAATAGATCCACAATCAGAGACAACGATAAACATGTCTCTGATTGGGAACCAATTCAGGCCACCATAGACCTACAATATGCCTAGACTAACCAAAACCCCTAGACAGGACAAAACAAGCAGACCCACCCTCGTCACACCCTGACCTGACCAAAATAATACATAAAACATAGAAAACTAAGGTCAGGGCGTGACAGTACCCCCCCCCCCCAATGGTGCGGACTCCCGACCGCAAACCTGAACTTATAGGGGAGGGTCCGGGTGGGCATCTACCCTCGGTGGCGGCTCTGGTTCTAGACGCCGCCCCCATCTTTACACTGGTCCCTCCGCCTTTGTTGAGCTGAACCGTGGCTCATCGCCGGAGGCTCTGGACTGTGGATCATCGCCGGAGACCCGGCCTGGGACGTCGTTGGAGACCCGCGGCTGGACCGTCGCTAGAGGCTCCGGACTGGGGATCGTCGCTGGAGGCTCCGGACTGGGATCGTCGCTGGAGGCCCGGACTGTGGCCCGTCTCTGGAGGTTCCGGACTGTGACCCGCCGTAGGGGGTTCCGGACTGTGGCTCTCGGGCCGACGCTCTGGACTGGTACTGTCGCCGGACGCTCTGGACTGGGTACTGTCGCCGGACGCTCTGGACTGGTACTGTCGCCGGACGCTCGGACTGTACTGTCGCCGGACGCTCTGGACTGGTACTGTCGCCGGACGCTCTGGACTGGGTACTGTCGCCGGACGCTCTGGACTGGTACTGTCGCCGGACGCTCTGACTGGTACTGTCGCGGACGCTCTGGACTGGTACTGTCGCCGGACGCCTGGACGGGTACTGTCGCCGGAGCACTGGACTGGTCTGTCGCCGGACGCTCTGACGGGTACTGTCTCCGGACGCTCTGGACTGCCGAGGCGCACTGTAGGCCTGTGCGTGGTGCCGAACTGTTGTACCAGGCTGAGGACATGCACCTCAGGGCGAGTGCGAGGAGCAGGAACAGGCGTACTGGACCCTGGAGGCGACTGGAGCCTGGTGCGTGTGCGGAACTGGTGGTACCGGCTGGGGACTCGCACCTCAGGGCATGTGCGGGGAGGAGGAACAGGACGTACTGGACCCTGGAGGCGACTGGAGCCTGGTGCGTGGTGCCGGAACTGGTGTACCGGGCTGAGACACGCACCTCAGGGGAGTGCAAGGAGGGGTAACAGGATACTGTGGACCGTGGAGACGCATTGGAGATCCAGAACATAGAGCTGTGCTCAATATGTCCTGGCTGGATGCCCATTCTAGCCCGGCAAATGCGAGGAGCTGGAATAGAGCGCACCGGGCTAAGAATGCGAACTGGAGACACCGTGCGCATCTCTGCATAACACAGTGCCTGACCAGTTACACGCTCCCCACGGTAAGCACGTGGAGTTGGCTCAGGTCTCCTACCTGACTCAGGTAGTGCCCCCCAATTTTTTTTATTGGGGCTGCCTCTCGGGCTTCCGTGCTAGCCGTGTACCCTCATATCGTCGCCGTTCCTCTATTCTCCGGTATTCCTCCTGCGCTGTTTCCACCTGCTTCCATGGCAAGGTCTTGTCCCTGCCATTACCTCGTCCCAGGTAAAGGATGTCCTCCACTCATTTTTTCTCCCGTCCATGATGTCCACTCCTCTTTATCACGCTGCTTGGTCCTTTTATGGTGGGTTATTCTGTCACGTTCGTCGTAAGGAAGAGACCAAGGCGCAGCGTGATAAGAATACATTCTTCTTTAATAGATGAAGAACACTAAACAAACTAGCAAAAATAACAAAACGAACGTGAAGCTAAATTACAAGAGTGCTGACATGCAACTACACATAGACAATAACTGTCCTGCTGGAGCGCGTGCTACGGGTGGGTGTTGTTATCGTGAACAGTGAGCTGAGATAAGACGGAGCTTTACCTAGCATAGACTTATTGATGACCTGGAGCCAGTGGGTCTGGCGACGAACATATAGCGAGGGCAGCCGACTAGAGCATACAGTTGCAGTGGTGGGTGGTATAAGGGGCTTTGGTGACAAAACAGATGGCACTGTGATAGACTGCATCCAGTTTGCTGAGTAGAGTATTTGAAGCTATTTTGTAAATGACATCGCCGAAGTCGAGGATAGGTAGGATAGTCAGTTTTACGAGGGTATGTTTGGCGGCTTGAGTGAAGGAGGCTTTGTTGCCAAATAGGAAGGCGATTCTAGATTTAATTTTGGATTGGAGATGTTTAATATGAGTCTGGAAGGAGAGTTTACAGTCTAGCCAGACACCTAGCTATTTGTAGTTGTCCACATATTCTAAGTCAGAACCGTCCAGAGTAGTGATGCTAGTCGGGCGGGCGTGCGGGCAGCGAACGGTTGAAAAGCATGCATTTGGTTTTCCTAGCCTTTAAGAGCAGTTGGAGGCCACGGAAGGAGTCTTATATGGCATTAAAGCTCGTTTGGAGGTTACTTAACACAGTGTCCAAAGAAGGGCCAGATGTATACAGAATGGTGTCGTCTGCGTAGAGTGGATCAGGGAATCACCCGCACAACCGCATTTATTCACCGCATAGATAGCATTCGCAAAAACCAGTAAAAGATATAAAATTAATCACTAACCTTGACCAACTTCATCAGATGACAGTCTTATAACATCAGGTTATACAATACACTTATGTTTGTTCGAAAATGTGCATATTTAGAGCTGCAAACTGTGTTATACATTGTGAATATGTAGCATCGATTCACCAGAATGTCCGGAGCTATTTTTGACACTCACCTAATCTGACCAAAGAACTCATCATTAACTTTACATAAAAATACTTGTTGTATGGCAAATGAAAGATACACTGGTTCTTAACCTTTTGTCAATATGAGGAGCTGTTAGCATATATTTTTTTTTTTACATTTCCAAATTAAACTGCCTCTCGTACTCAATTCTTGATCGTACAATATGCATATTATATGTTAATTGGATAGAAACAGTCTATAGTTCTATTAGGAGTTGAAATTTTGTCTCTGAGTGGTACAGAACAATTTCTACAGCACTTTTCATGACAGGGTTCAATTTCAGAAATTTTTACCTCTGATCTGGGTCTGTTTATAAGGCCACAGTGAATGCTATGAAGGAACCGACACTGCCTACGTCTTCCTCTGGGTGTCTGTACGTCATCACGTTTTCAATGAATCGATGGGACGTTCACAACCATTATAAATGACAAAAATGTACAGAGACCCCTCTTTCTCAATGTGCGCTCAAGCGTGAGAAGGCCATCGGACCTGTCTCGTTCCAAATCGTTTTCTAACCAGGAATATTTCTCCGGTCATGTTTTCAGTCGTTATAGTTGTTAAAACATCATAATGTAGTTGTGGCAACCTATCAAACGCGT